>NC_133620.1:369155647-369455647 GCF_048593235.1 Sminthopsis crassicaudata
AAATTAGCAGCTGGGTCCACCCATTTTCAAGAATGTAGATTGTGTGATATATGATATGATCTATGTAATAATTCTTTAAAAAAGTAAGCTAAAGTCAAGCTGTACAGTGTTTGGAATACATAGGAGTTTGTATTTTGTTCTAAGTCCAGGGGTAGGGGATAGGAGGTTGGGAGAGGATCCCCCAAGAGATTGAAGCTTCTTGAGGAAAAGGAATAATCAAATCAAAAGGTCAAACTTTTTATTTAGGCCTGTCACCGAGACAACTGTGAATCAGAAAAAGCAGAAAATTACTGCAGGAATACTAAAAGCAAATGAGATAATATTTGTAGTGTATTATAACATAGCACTTCCTTATAATGCTAACTTTAGTTAGACCAATCCTTTAAGTGCTAACTAATCCTATCATTACTATTAAGAGAGAGAGAGACAGAGAGAGAGAGAGAGAGAGAGAGAGAGAGAGAGAGAGAGAGAGAGAGAGAGAGAGAGAGACACAGAGAGAGACAGAGAGAGACAGAGAGAGACAGAGAGAGACAGAGAGAGAGAGAGACAGAGACAGAGAGAGACAGAGAGAGACAGAGAGAGACAGAGAGAGACAGAGACAGAGAGAGAGAGAGACAGAGACAGAGAGAGAGGCAGAGAGAGACAGAGAGAGAGAGACAGAGAGAGACAGAGAGAGACAGAGGAGAGAGAGAGAGAGAGAGAGAGAGAGAGACAGAGAGACAAAGAGAGAGAGAGAGAGAGAGAGAGAGAGAGAGAGAGACAGAGAGACAAAGAGAGAGAGAGAGAGGAGAGAGAGAGAGAGAGAGAGAGACAAAGAGAGAGAGAGAGAGAGAGAGAGAGGAGAGAGAGAGAGACAGAGACAGAGAGAGAGACAGAGACAGAGAAAGAGAGACAGAGACAGAGACAGACACACAGAGAGAGAATAGTTTCTAGGGAAAGAATGGTGATAGTAAAATCTATTGTACTTTTGCATAGTTTTTACTTCCTTTGTGATTTTGAGTAAGTTGGGGTTTTTTTTTAGGTAAGAATTTCTTCAATTTTTTTTTTTTTTTTTTAACAGCTTTTTATTTACAAGATATATGCATGGGTAATTTTTCAGCATTGACAATTGTGAAATCTTTTTTTCCAATTTTTCCCCTCTTTTCCCCCACTCCCTCCCCCAGATGGCAGGTAGACCAATACATGTTAAATATTTTAAAGTATATGATAAATACAATATATGTATACATATCCATACAGTTATTTTGCTGCACAAGAAGAATTGGACTTTGAAATTAACCTGTGTAGGAAATAAAAAATGCAGACGGACAAAAATAGAGGGATTGGGAATGCTATGTCGTGGTTCACACTCATTTCCAGGGTGTAGCTGGTTCTATTATTATTGAACAAATGGAACTGATTTGATTCTTCTCATTGTTGAAGATGGCCGCGTCCATAGAATTGATTATTATATAGTATTGTTCTTGATGTATATAATGATCTCCTGGTCATGTTCATTTCACTCAGCATCAGTTCATGTAAGTCTCTCCAGGCCTTTCTGAAATCATCCTGTTGGTCATTTCTTACAGAACATTAATATTCCATAATATTCATATATCACAATTTATTCAGCCATTTTCCAATTGATGGGCATCCATTCAGTTTCCAGTCTCTGGCCACTACAAAGAAGACTGCCACAAACATTCCTGCACATACACGTCCCTTTCCCTCCTTTAAGATCTCTTTGGGATATAAGCCCAGTAGTAGCGCTGCTGGATCAAAGGGTATGCACAGTTTGATAACTTTTTGAGCATAGTTCCAAATTGTTTTCCAGAATAGCTGGATGTATTCACAATTCCACCAACAATGTCCCAGTTTTCCCACATCCCCTCCAACATTCTGCATTGTCTTTCCCTGTCATTCTAGCCAATTTGACAGGTGGGTAGTGGTATCTCAGAGTTGTCTTAATTTGGATTTCTCTAATTAACAATGACTTGGAGCATCTTTTCACATGGCTAGAAATAATTTCGATTTCTTCGTCTGAAAATTGTCTGTTCATATCCTTTGACCATTTATCAGTTGGAGAATGGCTTGATTTCCTATACATTAGAGTCAATTCTCTATATATTTTGGAGATGAGGCCTTTATCAGAACTGTAAAAATGTTTTCCCAGTTTATTATTTCCCTTCTAATCTTGTCTGCATTAGTTTTGTTTGTACAAAAGCTTTTCAATTTGATATAATCAAAATTTTCTATTTTGTGATCAATAATGATCTCCAGTTCTTCTTTGCTCACAAATTCCTTCCTCCTCCACAGGTCTGAGAGGTAAACTATTCTATGTTCTTCTAATTTATTTATTATCTCATTCTTTATGCCTAGATCATGAACCCAATTTCTTCAATCTTTAAAGATTCTTTAAATCTATAATTTAAATCCTATGATCCTATGATGGTTAAACAGCAAAAAAGGCCCACCTAGTCAAGCATCAACAAGCTTTTAAGTATTACATGTTAGACATTATGCCAAGTACTAAAGATATTAAAAAAAAAAAAAAAAAAAAAGTACTAACAGCCCTGCTTCAAGGCGTTCTATAAGGGGAAGTTTTTAATTTTAACCCAGGTGAGATTAGACATCATGAATCTATGCTGAATAAAATCAATCTAATTTACTAATTTCATTTGAGACTCAGAAGGTAAGAGCTGGCCATTACCTAGGAATGACAAATTCCATATTATAGTATGTGTGTGTGTGTGTGTGTGTGTGTGTGTGTGTGTGTGTGTGTGGTATAAGAATGGCACATGAATTTTAGCGAAGTTGCCAGAAACATTCAAATAGAACTTAGTAGCATTTGGAAGAAATAGAATTTGGGGGGATGGGGGAGAAGAAGGGGAGAACTAAGTGTGAAGCGGGAATTCTAGGGAAATGTAAAAATGAGAGTAAATTCAAAAACATGGAAAATACTTTCAAGAGAGTGGAATTAAACCAGATGTGATAAAATGAAAGGTTTCTTTAGCAGAATAGGGAGAGATCAGAGGATCTAGTTGAAGCTAGATTGAATACCAATTTAGGAAGTTTTCTCTTTATTTTGTAGGCATCAAAATGGTACTTTGAAAGATTAATATCAATTTGCAGGACAAAATGGAAATGGGAAAAGGGTATATATATATATATATATATATATATATATATATATATATATATATATATATATATATATATATATATATATAGAGAGAGAGAGAGAGAGAGAGAGAGAGAGAGAGAGAGAGAGATAGAGAGAGAGAGAGAGAGAGAGAGAGAGAGATTAGTTATATGTCTTTTGCATTTTTATAGGAGTGAAATCATAGGATTATAGATTTACACTTTGGAGGAAACTTGAAGGTTACATATTCCAAACCTTTGTTTTATAGGTGAAGACTCTGAGATACAGAGAAAACACTTGCCCCAAATCACATGAAATAGTAAATGATAATGCTAAGATTTGAACCAGGGTCACTGACTTTTTCAATTATACCATGATACCATGAAAATATAAACCCTTGATTTAAAGTGGTAAGAACAGGAATGTACAAAAAGGGATAAATGGGTGTGAGAGATTTCTATAGTTTAATTTACAATATCTGGTGAGTGAATAGATGTGAAGAAAAGGTTGCAAACAATAAACATTTTAAATGACACTAAGGTTTTAAGATTAGCATACTGAAAAAGACAATGTTATAATAAAAATACTGATGAAAGGATGAAGAAACTGTTTTGGGGGAAGACAATACTTTCGGTTTTAAACATGTTTTAAGTATTGAATCTGACTGAAGTGTTTCTACCGATTCTCATTCATTCTTTTTCCTCTGGGAACTTGCTCCATTAATCATTCCCTCTTTTAAAGCATCTCCAATCTCTTTTTAATGATTTGGGTCTTCAAAAATACTCACTTCTTCCCTCTTTAAAAACAAGCAAACAAAAAACCCTCCATTTTTCTTTACTGTTCTATCAAAATTTCTCTCTTCTGTTCATTCCAGACTTTTAGAAAAAGTATGCTCTTTCCATTTCCTCCCCACCATTTTACTGAAAATGCTTTCTCTTTGGGCACCTAGAAAGCTTATCATTAAGTTAAATGATTTTATTTAGCCTTTGACCTTTCCATAGCATTTAATTATGTTGACATTTCCCCTCTTTCTTGATATTCTTTCTTCACTCTTGGTTTATGTGATATTACCCAATCATGATTTTCCTATTATTTCATATAAGGAAAAGCTAATTTGCTATTGTAACAAGACTACTTACTTATAAATCAGGGAAATGTCAGATATAAAGTACATTTGGACTTCAGCAAGGGTTTTGACCAAATCTCTTTGTGGATAAGATGGACATATATAGGATGAATGTTAAAAAGATGAGGTGAATTCATACCTAGTTTTTTGAACCTAAAGAATAAAGGATTGAGGTTAACCTAGGAGGAAGTTTGTAACCAGTGTCATGTGTTCTTTTTAACTCTCTTAAAATGACTTAAATGATGACGTGCTTTAGAAGTTTTCAAATAACACAAAATTGGTAGGGATAACTGATATATTAGAGAGCAGAATAAAAATCCAAAAATAAAGAAACTGATAGGCATGATTTAGATGAAACCTAACGGGGATTTAAAAAAAAGTCCTACCTTTGGATAAAAATTATCAGCTGAACAAGTATAATGAATAGTAATTTGGATGCTAAGAAGTGGAGTTCATTTGAGGGTATTAGGAAGAGATGTAGTTATATAACAGTTCAGAAAAAAACCTATGGGTTTTAATAAATTGAAATCTTGGTAAGAGGCAACATCCGCCACATTTTAGCAGGTAAAAACACTAATGTATTCTTAGAACTCATTAAGAGAAACAGTATTCATACATCTCTCAGATTGGCTAAGATGACAGGAAAAGATAATGATGAATGTTGGAGGGGATGTGGGAAAACTGGGACATTGATGCATTGTTGGTGGAGTTGTGAACGGATCCAATCATTCTGGAGAGCAATTTGGAACTACACTCAAAAAGTTGTCAGACTGTGCATACTCTTTGATCCATGTGTCACTACTGGGCTTATATCCCAAAGAGATGTTAAAGAAGGAAAAGGGACCCACAAAAATGTTTGTGGAAGCCCTTTTTGTAGTGGCTAGAAACTGGAAATTGAATGGATGCCCATCAATTGGAAAATGGATGAATAAATTTTTGTATATGAATATTATGGAATATTATTGTTCTATAAGAAATGACCAGCAGGATGATTACAGAGAGGCCTGGAGAGACTGACAAGAACTGATACTGAGTGAATGAGCAGAAGCAAGAGATCATTATACATTTCAACAACAATACTATATGAGGATCAATTCTAATAGAAGTGGCTATCTTCAACAATGAAAGGATCCAAATCGGTTCCAAATGAGCAGTAATGAACAGACGAGCTATATCTAGTGAAAGAACACTGGGAAATGAGTGTGAACCGCAACATAGCATTTACACTCTTTCTGTTACTGTTTGCTTACATTTTTGTTTTTCTTCCCAGATTATTTTTACCTTCTTTCTAAATCCGATTTTTCAGACAACTGTATAACTATGTATACATATATTGTATTTAACATATACTTTAACATATTTACATGTATGGGACTACCTGCCATCTAGGGGAAGGGGTGGAGGGAAGGAAGGGAAAAGTTGGAACAGAAGTTTTTGCAATTGTCAATGTTGAAAAATTACCCATGCAGATGTTTTGTCAATAAAAAGTTGTAATAAAAAAAAGAGATAAACAGTATTCAGAAAGAGTGATCATAATTTTTCTGTACAGTTAATCTGAGCTGTCTTTATTAGCTGCCTCCATTTTTATTTAAATTTTTCTGATTATACATGTAAATCATGTATATTTTCATTTTAAAACATATTTCCTTATGAATCGTGTTGGGAGAGAATAATTGGAACAAAAGGGAAAAACCATGAGAGGGAAAAAAAAAGATGTGAATATAGCATGTGTTGATTTACACACACTCTTCATATTATTCTTTCTGGATGCAAAAGGCATTTTCCCATCCAAAGTTTACTGGGATTGCCTTTGATCACTGAACCTCTGAGAAGAACCAAGTCTTTCATATTTGATCATCACTGTTATTGTGGACAATGTTCTCTTGCTTATGTTTGTTTTGCTCACCATCAGTTTGTGTAAATCTTTCAAGGCCATTCTAAAATCTGCTTATCATTATTTTTACAGAGTAATAATATTCCACTATTCTCATATACCATGACGTATTCAGCCATTCCCCAATTGATGGGCAGATATTCATTTTCCAATTCTTTGCCACCACAAAAAGAGCTGCTACAAATATTTTTGCACATGTGGAACCTTCCTCTCCTTTCTCATTTCCTTGGCATACAGACCCAATTGGATCAAAGAGTATGCAATTTTATAGCCCTTTGTCTCCATTGTTTTTATCTACCACTTTCCAACCCTTTCAATCTAGTTAACTTAAATTACTGTTTTTTAAGTTACTAATGATCTCTTAATCCTTAAATCCATGATTTTTTTTCTGTTCTTAAATTTTTTTAAAATTTATTTTGAACATCAAGACAAAAAATAAAAAGAACATTTCCATGTACACAGCACAACACAAAAAAAGAATTTAACATAAAGCCATGAGTCTCCATTTCATTTTTTGTTTATTTTTAAACTGTATAAGTAATACACATCATTTTCAAAGCTACTCTGCTTCTAAATTTTCTTCTAAATTGTATTTTGTGCTCTACTCTGTACTTTTTTTTCTGTGTCCCTCCCCAATTAACCTTAGAAAAGGCTACCATTAGACACAAACATGTATAGAAGTGTGAAACCATTTAAACAGTAAAACTGTTTATCCAGTTCTTTTCCTAGGAACTAGATGGCATCTTCTTTCAGAGGTCTTTTGTAGTTGATTTGAATATTTGTAATGACTTAATGGCTCTAAATTGTTCTTAGAATAACATTGCTATTACTGTGTATAACATTCACTTGGTTCTGCTCATTTCAATTTTAATTATTTCATAGTATGCTTGTTTAGGAAAGATAGAATTTCAAAAAGGAAAATAGATCAAAAATGAAAAATGCCACAGAATAGACAAGAATGATTGAAAATAGTTATGAATTTAGTAATTAGGGAACGAATTACCTTCAAGAATAATTCCTGGAAAAAATATTAGTTTAAATTTTTTTTTTGTTAAGTAATTGGGATTAAGTGATTTGCTCAGTATTACAGAGCTAATAAGTATTATGTACCTGAAGCTGGATTTGAACTAACTTCAATGGCAAAAACTGATATACTGAACTCCTTATCTTTTAAAACGTTTTTAGTGATATCTTTTGGGTTGGGTTTTGTTTTTTTTTTTAAACATCTCCATAAATTCCTTCCCCTTTCCCTTCACAAGTCACCCTCTGTGGCAGATAATATTTTTCAAAGACAAAAAAAATAAGAAAAAAGAAGGGAAATATCAGCATAACTAATAAATATTTTGAAAAAGTCAATTCAGTCAACTAGCATTTAAACTCCTACCATGTGCCAGATACTGTAATGAGTGTTGGGGATACAAAGAACAACAAAAAACAGTACTTGTTCTCAAGGAATTCAATCTAATCGGCCAAACAACATACAGACTACATACAAATGAGATATATACATTCTGAAAATATGTGCAATGCATATTTGTGGTCCTCTGACCTCTACAAAGGGTACAGTCAGAGGTATTTTAATTTTTGAATCTTTATAATTTTGCAACATTCATTTTTGATCTTTTTGTATTTATTTTTTTCACATACTAACTTCACTAACAATTCACAAGAGGGCCAATTTCAATACAATCCTTCCAACAACCTTTATATCCATCTTTTGTGAAATCATTAAGTCTTTTTTTTTTTTTTTGAAAATTCAGGTTTGATTTGATTTGCATTTTACCTTATATTATTGATTTAGTGCATCCTTTCATGTGGTTGTAAATAGTTTTGAAATTTTTCCTTTGAAGGCTGTTTTAACTTCTTACTTTACTATTGACAAAATTCAGACTCAAAAAAGTTGTGATACCTCAGTGATACCTCACACAGCCTCCAAATTAAAGTCTAAAGGCACATAGCTGGAGTATAGTTTCAGTAAAAATTGGAGTGAATGAAAATCAGCTGGTAGCGATATTGTCATAGAGCAATTAAAATTATTAACCAGAAAAATAAATTAAGTCAAAAAAAGACCGAGGTTAAATTTAAGTTAATTTTCTGCAATTTAAATAAATGTAGCACTCCTCTGACATATTTCTCCTTTATTGTTGTTTTGTCCTTACTCTTTGTGACTCTGTGAACCATATTGTCCATAGGTTGTGTTTTTTTTTTTTTGGGGGGGGGGGCAAGATACTGTGGTGATTTACTATTTCTATAGTGGATTAACACAAAAAGAGGTTAGTGACTTGACTAGGGTCAGTTAGTAAATGAATGAGGCTAGATTTGAACATAGGTCTTCCTGATTCCAGGCCCAGTTCTCTAGCCACTGAGCTACCTGGCTGCCCTATATTCCTGTTATGCCATCCTTAAAGCTTGTTCACAACTAGTTTATATTTGTAATTGATTGAACAGAAGGGTCTAGTACTTGTTTTCACCTACTTTAAAATTTTTGTTTAAACAATAGAGATGTCTAGAACATCTGTAATTACATTAACTCAGAATTGGAACATAAAATCCAACATATATGCACATATATAAACATATACACTTTCAACATATACATACATACACAGACATACATTTAAAACAATATTAATATTACTGGAATATAGTTCTCTTTTGATTGAATCTTTTTTTTTAACTTTGAGATCAATGATTACTTTTTCCCTAATAAATTATACTCCTGATCATTGTTGTGTTTGTATATGTATATATCATTTCCTATCCCTGCTAACTTTATTTTACTTCTACCTCCTAGCTAGCCTTGCTAACCACCATCACTTTCAAACCCTAGAATCCCTCTCTTCTCTTCTCCTCTCTTTTTTCTTCCTCTTATCTCATTCCCATTAATATACCCCATTAATCTACACATTCTTTTACATCCTGCCTTATCTTATTCTCCCCCTTATTTATTTATACCTACTTACTCCAAGAGGCTAGTTAAACATGGATATATTTATGTATACATATATATATATGCAAGTATATATATATATGTATATATATATATACACACACACACATATATTTATCCATCTATACTACATACATAAATACACACATATACACACACATCCAAAACAATATCAACATAGCTGGCATATAATGTAGATTTCTCCCTTTGGATTGAATCCTTTTTAACTTTTGACTTTGCCTGAGATCAAGGATTACCACCTCTATTTTTTATTTCCTAATAATTTCTATTCCTGATCATTGTTATTATTTGGGTAAATATATCTTATTTCCTATCCCTGCTAACTCTTCTACTTTACTTCTATCCTGTAGCTTACCAGCTATTATTTGACCTCTGCCGCCCTGCCCTTTTATGCCCTGTCCCTCATTATCCTAATTCCTTCCCTTATTTCTTTATTAAAAATTTAGGAGCATTTTATATTGTTTTGGCTATATATGTATTGTTTCCTCTTTAGCCCATTCCCAATGTGAGTAGAGTTTCAGAACTACCAGCCCTCCTCCCTCATCTAAATCCTTTGTGTCAATTCTTGTCCTTCCATCTCATTTATATAATTATAATTTTTATCTTTTCCTACAAGGAAAAGAGCTACATCATACTCAGCTCTTCCCCAATCTTTCTTTTTGAACTATCCATTTACTAATGACATTCTTAATATAGTTTACATTTCCACATATAAAAGTTTGTCCTTATTGAGTCCCTTGAAATTAGTCTTTTATGTCAAATTGTCTAAGTTCAGGTTTGTCACAAAATCTTTCACCAAATATTCATTTTTTTCATTATTATACTTAATTTTGCTGGATATAATACATCATCTTTTTTTTTTTTAACCTCAATCCTAGTTCTTTATATCTATAGGTTTTTATTATAGCTGAAAATAAATCATTGTGCCTCAAGTATATTTCAAATTTTTCTTATTTATTGCTTTAAAATTTTTTCTTTTTAATGTGGGAAGTTTCAAAATTTAGCAATAATGTTCCTATAAGTCTTCCTTGTAGGATATCTTTCAGGCAGTGATCTGATGAATTTTTTCCTATTTCTACTTTCCCCTCACATTCTAACACTTTAGGACAATTTTTTTTTCATTTTTATTATTAAATATATATTTATTAACACACACACATATATATATATATACATATTTATTAATCTATATGATATAGGTTAAATATATGCAATTCTTTTAAACATATTTCCATTTTTCATGCAGCATAAGAAAAGCCAGATCAAAAAGGAAAAAAAAAAAAAAAACCATGAGAAAAAACCCACAAGCAAACAATAACAATAATAGCAGCAGATAGGTGAAAATACTATGCTTTGATCCACATTCAGTCTCCATAGTTCTCTCTCTAGATTCAGATAGCACTGTCTAACACAAGTCTATTCTATTGGAATTGTAGGACAATTTTCCTTAGTTATTTCTTGTATTGTCATATCCAGATTATTTTATTTTATTTTGGTCATAGCTTTCAGGTAGTCCAATTATTCTTGTTTTCGCTTCTTGATCTGTCCTCCAGATCTGTTGTCTCACATTCTTTTCTATTTTTCCATTCTTTAGCTTTTGTTTTATTATTTCTTGTTCTCTTACAACTTCACTGGCTTTCCCTTGCCCAATTCTGATTTTCAAAGATTCATTTTCTTTCTTAAGATATTGGATCTCCTTTTCTACTTGGTAGACTTTCTTTTCATCATTTTCCTATTTTTCTTGGATTATTCTTATTTTTTTTCCCCACACACTCTCTTATTTGATTTTTAAAGTATTTTTTGAGTTCTTTGAATTCTTTTTAGACAGGTAACCATTTAATGCTACTTTTTGGGGTAGGAGAGGCTTTTTTTCCCCTTCAGTTTCCTCCTCTGAAAATGAACTCTGGTTTTCCCTGTTTCCATAGTAACTTTCTAGGGTTGGGTTCTTTTTTCTTTCCCTCCTCACCTTTATTATTTTTTTTTTTTAAAGAAGAGCTTATTAGCATAATTATCTCTCAAACTATAGTGGGGATGCTGATACTAGTGGTGGATGGTGTGGACTTAGTTTCTCCTTCAGTTCTACCCTCTGTTCTGGAACCCCAAAACTGAGAATTTCACCCTCTTATAAGTGCCTACTGCTTCTGCACTCACTGGTGCTGATTCCTTCTTGCTCAGGGCTGATTTCCCACAGCACAGCTGGGTCTTATGTTCATTATTAGTACAGGTTCCCTCAGTCTTTCCATTCTCAGACTCTATAGTCCCCCCAGACTCAGACTCTATATTCCCCACACTGTGCCTTAAGTGAAAATTCCTACAGCTGTTACCAAGTCTACTTCCCAACCCACCTAATTCTAGGGCTCCTCCATGTTGTTTCAGCAGCACTAACCTGGAATATTTCACAGGGGCCAAATCTTGGTCTTGGTTTCATTGGTCCTGGTACCTTTCTTGAATCTTCTCGTATTGTCCCAGGACCACTGTTCTGAATCAACTCTTATTTGTTACTAGTCATCCTATGTATTCTCCTCGAAAGGCAGTTTTGTCCTACTTTTGGGGGAAATCTTGGAAAGCCTGGAATTTTCTGATCTATTCTGCCATCTTCTCAAGAATCCTCTCCCCTTTCAACTTTCACATTATAGGAATTTTAAAAATAATTTAAAGGTAAACCAAAAACACATTTAAAACTCAACCTTGATCATTATTTATTTTTAAAATTACAAAATTCTTTAAAATGATAAAGATCTTTAAAAATGCACAAATATTAGTCAACCAGTAATAATGGTAGAAGTCAAGGGACATATCATTGTATAAAATGCATTTTTCAGACCTGAAAGAAAACAAGATATAGGTCAAGAATAGATAAATAAATAGACTCTTGCTAATGTTCTATGTTCTCATTTTGAAAATTAATTTTTAAAAAAATGAAAATCTGCCTTCTCTCTTTCCCACTTTCCTTACCTCCATTGAGAAAGAAAGAAAAGCAAAACCTTTGTTATAAATACTATACTTAAGCAAACAAATTCCCATAATGGCCATACTTCCCCAGACCAATATCTCAATCTGTACCTTGAAGCCCTCTGTTAAGAGATAAATAGTATGGTAGTATGTTTCATCAGGAGTTCTCTGGGATTCTGGTTGGTAGTTTCATTGATCAGAGTTCCTAAGCCTTTCAAAGTTTTTTGTTTTTATAATATTGTTATTGGACAAGTCATTCCCCAATTGATAAATGGTCAAAGGATATGAACAGGCAGTTTTCAGATGAAGAAATTAAAGCTATCTCTTGTTATGGGTCAGAACTCTGAAACAAGGATTCTTACAAGGTGTTAAGTCAGTGGAATTGATAAAGACAATGGTTATCTAGTATAGCATGAAGCTTAACAGTTCTCTATTTCAGTACATGTACTTAGTACTTAACACAGTTCTATAAGATTCACACTTACGATAAGAGAGCATATAAGCTCCAATAAACTAGGAGAGACAGCGGGCCAGAGAAGACAAGCGGACAGAAGGCTGGAGGCTGGAGCACAAGTCCCTGGACTCAGATTGATCCCATCTCACACCATCTTGGTGGCAGGCTCTCCTCCTTTATTTTCTCTACTGAAACCAAGACTCTGGAAGCCTCTAAGAAAGTTGCCCAGCCCCAGACAAGGAAACTAATAAAGGATTTGGACTTTAGCCCCTGGCAACTCTTGTGGTGATTACTGAACTGAAAGGAAGGCTGCTCCAGACACTCTAAGAAAACCGAACCAGAGAACATTACAACCTATACTTATATGAAAAAAAATGTTCTAAATCAACACTGATTAGAGAAATGCAAATTAAAACAACTCTGATGTATAACTTAAAACATCTCACACCTATCAGATTGGCTAATATGACAGAAAAGGAAAATGATAAATGTTGGAGAGGATATGGGAGAAATTGTAATCCTAATGCACTGTTGGCGGAATTGTGAACCAATTCAATCATTATGGAGAGTAATTTGGAGCTATGCCTAAAGGGCTATGAAATTGCATACCCTTTGATCCAGCAATACCACTGCTAGTTCTGTATGTCAGAGAAATCATTTAAAAAAGGAGAAGGACCCACATGTCCAAAAATATTTATAGCAGCTCTCTTTGTGGTGGCAAAGAATTAGAAACTGAGGTGATGCTGATCAATTAGGAAATGGTACATAAATGTAATGGAACATTATTGTTCTATAGAAATGATGAGCAGCGGATTTCAGAAAAAACTGAAAAGGATTATATGAACTGATGCTGTGAGCATGAACCAGGAGAACATCATACACAATAGTGAATATAGTAATAGCAGCATTAAACTTTAATAGACTTAGTTCTTCTCAGCAATACAATGATCTATGACAATTCCAAAAATCTAATGATGGAAAATGCTATCCACATCTGCTTGAATGCAGATTAAAACATAATATTTTCAATTATTTTTCTTTTTCATGGTTTTTCCCTTTTGTTCTGATTCTTCTTTTACAACATGGCTAATGTGGAAATACATGATTATACATGTATAACTTATTTCAGATTGCCATCTTGGGGAAGGAGGAGAGAATTCTCAAGAGGAAAAGAGGAAAATGGAAATCAAAAGTTTATAAAGATAAATGTTGAAAACTGGAAAAAATACTATTAAGTAAGGGGGGGGGAAATATTGTTATTGGATATGTTATTTGGGTTCTGCTCACTTCACTCTGCATTAGTTCATTCGACCTTCCCAGGTTTCTCTGAAATTATTCTCTTTTATCATTTCTCACAGCACAGTAATATTCATCACACTTATATATCATAACTTATTCAGTCATTCTCCAATTGATGGTCACTTCTTCTATCTCCAATTCTTTGCTATTGCAAAAAGAACTGCTATATTTTTATACATATGGATCCACACTTTTTCTTTAATTCTATGAAGTATTAACATAGTAGTGGTATCAATGTGTCAAAGGGTATATATAGTTTAATAATCTGGGAGGGAGGATAGTTGGCTGGATCACCTCATAGTTTTACCAAAAATATATTAATATGTTTCTCCACAACCTAAAATCTATTCTTTTTTCTCTTTTGTCAATTTTGTCAATCATACTGGTTGTGAGAAAACTGAAAGCAGCTTTAATTTTTATTTCTATAATTATAGAGTAACTTTTTTTTTCAGATGGCTAATGATATCACGAATTTCTGCCTTTCTAAAAAGGACTGCCTATATCCATTGCCTATTAGGCAACTGAATACTTGATAAATGGACTCTTATTCTTATAAATTTAAATCAATTCTCTATATATTTTAGAAATAAGAGCTTTATGAGAGAAACTTACTGTAAAGATTTTTCTAATTTACCTGTCTTTTTTCTAATCTTAGTTCCATTGGTTTTGTTTCAGCAAAATTTTTAATTTCAGGTAATCAAAATTGTTTACTTTTTGTGATTCTCTTCATCTCTTGTTTAGGTATAAATTCTTTCCCTGCCTATAGATTGGACTAGTAATTTTTTCCTACTATATTTGTTTCTGATGTTATTCTTTATGTCTTAAGGCATGTATTCATTTGGAGTTTATCTTAATAAGTGCTGTGAATAGTTTATATGTAGTTTCTACCAGACTACTCTATAGTTTTTGTTGAATAATAAATTTTACCCCAATATATGGGATCTTGGGATTATTAAATATTAGGCTACCATGTTATTTTGCTTTTTGTTTCATTGATTAACTTTGTTTCATAAATTTACCCATGAATAATTAGTAGTTCCCCAATATTTAAATCCGTCTTTATGTCTCTCTCTATATATTTATATCTATCTATCTATCTATCTATCTATCTAGATATTTTTTTTTTTTTGCTGAAGTCAATTGGGATTAAGTGTTACTAAGAAGTGTTACCTGTCTGAGGTCACATTTGAACTCAGGTCCTCCTGACTTCGGCACTCCATCCACTGCACCACCTAGCTGAACATTTATGTCTATAATAAGAGTATTTTGTAAGTTGTATTCATAATTTCTTTATGTGTCTTTATAAGTGGACTCAAAAGCATTTTATACTTTCTGTCTAATGTTCTCCATTCTTAACAATAAACCAACTCTTTACTTCAGAGGAAAATAGCAATGTTCTTTTCCTATCTTTGAAAAAATGTTTTAAAAATTTGTTTTCTGAAAAGTTTTACTATCACATCCTCAAATAATAAATTGCTCATTAAAGTCTGCCTCCCCTTGGGGGCAGCTAGGTGGCGCAGTGGGCAGAGCACCAGTCCTGAATTAAGAAGGACCCTACCAATCTCGTGTCTCAGACACTTAACACTTCCTAGCTATGTGACCCTGGGCAAGTCACTTAACCCCAGCCTCAAAAAAAAAAAAAAAAAAAGTCTGCCTCCCCCTCAGAGAAGTTAGGTCCCAATTCCTCCAGCTTTTTAGATGTCAGATATTCCTATCTCCTTTTTTGCAAAACTATTATTATCATTAAATTCATAATAATCATCATAGAATTATTTATAAATTATATTAATTTTCCTAATATAATATATTCATTAAATTATATTATATAATTATTTACAAGCAATAATTTATAATTATTATTATTAAATTACACCATGTTACAAATATTATATAATTATTATTAATCACAAAAAATATTTTGAGATCAATATCACATCCCCAATAGTAATCCCATAAAATTCCTAGAAAAGATGCTGCATGAAGTTTTTGAAACACAAACTGAAAATTATATTGCCAAGTACCCCATAATAGAATAACAAATGGCTATCGTTGGCGATAAGGAGGCATCGAGGGAAAAAATGCTCTGGCAGCTGTTTAATAGTATAGCCCCGACCAAAAAATTAAGAATTGCAATTTATATTTCTGCCTCATCATTCTCCCTTACCATAGTATCACAACTCTTTCGTTTCTTTTCAATTAATCAACCAACATGCGTTAGCCGCCACTACAGGTCAGGCACGGTGCTAAGCAGGAGACCATCACTAACCAGTAACCCAGCCTCCCACCGCGCTTCCTGCCTGCCTCGCACGCTCTCGGATCTCTCCCTCGGAGCTGCTTTGCGGAGCGCTTCTGTGCATGGCCTTACTTCTGCCTCGCTGCGCCTGCTTGTCCCTTTCTCTGGTCTATGCAAGAAGCCAGAAGTTTCAGAACACACTCTCGGACAAAGCTCCCCGGATTTTCCTTTCGCCGGACAATTCCTACTTCTCTGAAATCCGGGCAAAAGAAGTCAGGTTGGAGGTCCTACCATAGGAGCGCGTTTCCTCTCCCCTTCCCACCTGACAAACACGCCTTCCCATCTTTCCTTTCAACCTTAATTTCTTAATGGGCAGTAACAACTTCTTTTCTTCCTCGCTATCTTTATTTTTTTAATGACGTCCTCCTCCCTCCCTCAGTCCTGAGCCTCTACGTTTTTAGCGAACTCCGCTCCTCGGCGCTCCATCTCCAGCTCCGGCCATCCGTCCCACCTCCAACCTCCTCCCGCCCATCCCCGCTCCTGTTCGTCAGCGCGCCGTGACGCCATCACGCCGTTCGCGCAGCCCCACCCCCTGCAGAGCCCCGGACTCGCTCAGGATCTGCCGGTTTCCCTGAAACCCGGAATGTGAGGCCCTCCGCCCGGGGCCCGTCCCTCTCCCTTCCCCTTCCCTCCCCCTCACCCGCGCCCGGCACCGGCCGCCCGCCCCTCCCCGGATCGCTCCCCCGTCCCCCGGGGCCGCCCTCGCCCTCCCGCTGTGGGCCGAGTCCTCCCTCGTGACTGCCGCCGCCCAGCCGAGTCCTCCGGGGCCAGGGGAGGAGCTCGGCACGGAGGGAGGCGGGGGCCGGCGACGGCGGCGGCGGCGGAGGAGGCGGAGGCAGAGGCTGAGGCAGCGGCAACCCCTGGAGGAGCCGGAGCAGCCGCAGGAGCAGCCCCGGCAGCCCCGGCCCCGGCCGCAGCAGCAGCAGCTGGGGGAGGAGGAAGAGAAGGAGGAGGAGGGAAGGAAGATGGCGGCGGTGGAGCTGGAGTGGATCCCGGAGACGCTCTACAACACCGCCATCTCTGCCGTGGTGGACAACTACAGCCGCTCCCGCCGCGACATCCGCTCCCTGCCCGAGAACATCCAATTCGATGTCTACTACAAGGTCAGAGTCGCCGGGCCGGGCCGCACTCTGTGCCCCAGCGCAGCCCGCTGCCCTCTCCCAGCCCCCGCCTTGGTGCACCTCACCCCACCCGTGTTACTCCTGTCCCCTCGCCCCTGGCTGCCCCGTCCCTCCTCTCCCCCCCCACCCTCCTGTTTATCTCGCCTGCTACTCCCCGCCTCTCCCGCTTACCCCGGCCCCTACCAGTCCATCCCCACCCCCGCCCTCCCGAGCTACTGCAACCCCTTCCTCATCTCTCTGCCGCCCCGCCCAGCTGCACCCCTGCCCTCTCCCCTCGTCCCGTTCGGGGCCGAGGTCCCTTTCCTTGCTCTGCACTACGCTCCGTGCCGACCTCTGCATCCCCCCTCCAACTTCTCTCCCCTGCTGCACCCCAGACCCGCTCCTCGCACCTCCAGCACCCCGATCTCCCGGGCCGCCTGCCGGGCCGTAGTCGCTTGTTTGGCATATCTCGGCTAGCTTTCGAGGCTTCTCCGCCCCTCGGGGCCCCCAGGCTTTCCCTAGGGACTCTCTGCATCTTCGCCTAGTCCTCCGTGACATTTCCGGGCCCACACACACACTTCAGCCTCGCCGGCCCCATCCCGGGCCGCACTTCGCGGCTCCTTCTCCTTCCCCCGAGGCTCCCCCGAGGCTTGGGGTCCCGCCCTGCGCCTCTCCCTGGGGGGAGGAGGGCGTTGGGGAGTCTGCCTGTCCGTCTTACCTGAAAGTCCTTTCCAGCTTTGACTCGCACCTCTTAATCATCTCTGTTACATCTCGTTCCCTGTGGTAAGGAGCGTGGGTTAGGATGGGGATCAACTGGTGGGGAGGGGAGAGGGCCGAGGGAAGCGGGCCCAAAGTGCTCGGCCCGAGCAGTTCGGGTGACGCTGGTGTCGTTCTCCGGAGTCCGGTGGCGATGGGCAGCTCTGGGAGGGCCGGAATGTGGGGTGGGTTTTGCCTTTCTTAACGACCGCTGCCAGGTCCTGCAGTTTAATAAAGGGTTGTTGATGGAGAGGTAGTTCCTGGGTCTCTTCTCACATTTCCCTCCCCGCCAATTTTTTGCTTCTTGTGTTGTAAGTGTAAGTGCCCTAAAGCAAGGACACTTTTGTCCTGTGTTTCGGGGAATGCGGAATCTCCGCCAGAGGCGTTTTTTTCCTCCCAAATTTAAATGGGACCATTGCATTTATTCTGAGAGCCTTCTCTCTTGCTGGATCATTTAAAAACTGTACTTTATAGTGCAAATACATGAACATGTTTTCCATTCATTGACTTTTTTCTCCCTTGTGGCATTTAACCATACTTAATTTTGCAGGAAAATATTGTTTCTTAAAGTTTGTCACTTCTCCAATCTCCATTTCTCATTTTTAAGAAATCTACTTATCCCATACTGTGTAGTGTTTAATTGATAGAGAAGGTACTTATTTTTAATTGCGTGTAGTCTTCATAGGTACTCTAGCTTTCACCATCCACCCCCATGATGTTTCCCATTAATTAGCTGGCTTTCAACGTTCTGCTAAATTCAGTTGCTTTCTGCCACAGTTAAAGATGAATTTTTCTAAATATTTGACAGTTTCATTTTGGTCTTACATAGTAGCACTTTTTTAATGCAATATGTGCTCTTACACATCTTTTGACATAATTTGTATCTGTACAGCTAAAAATGTTTGGGATAATTAAGTCCATACTACTGCAGGGAAATCTAGATTTTTAGCTGAATGTTTCTCCCTTGGTCATTTTATTGAATTCTTGTCACCATTATAAATTTTTTTTATGTCTGCCTTTGTGCACCAAAAAGGGGTGTGTGTGTGTTTGTCCAATTGGAAGTTTCTGAAAATATTTGGATATGTACTGTTAGCCTTCACTTATAATTGAAAGTATCCATTGGTGAGAAGGTGCTACATTTATTATACATGTAGTTTAAACACCTTCGTCTTTGTGGATAAGTATTGTATTTTAAGTCAATATTCTGCGATAGTAAGTTACTAACTAGGCAATAACACTAACTTTTTGACCAGATCTTAAGTCATCTACTTTTCATTGCATTTGGTAACTTTAGGTATTGAAGAGATTTAACACTACCTGTGTACAGGATTTGAGACTAGCATAGGAATAGGGACTGGACCTGTGATTTCATTGATGGAGGGGCTCCTACTAAATTACAGGCCTCTTTAGTTGCTCAGAGCATCCTAAAATTTTTTGACTTGTCTCAAATCATTGGGTGTATCAGGGTTTAATTTGATACCAAGGAATATTCCTTTTTAAGCTCTCTACCTACTTTATGCCCTAACTTTTACAATATTTTAAAAGAATTTGGGAATTGAACCAGTTCAATTAGAAACTCAATCCTGTTTTCATTAGTGTTTATTATATTTTGTCATTTTCTGGTATTTTGTTCAGATAGTGTTTGTGGAATCAATAACTTTAATGATGTTCTTAGAGGTATAATTTAATGTAACTGTTCATTTCTACTTATGATTTCACATTTGTTTACTAACCTACTTCTGTAATTATTGATAACCTGTTAGGAATAGGGTTTTTAAACAAGATATGCAGATTGGTTATAAAAATAATAGCATACAAATCTTAAATACTAGTGTCCATCTTGAGTTTTAATAAGAAGCACTTATTTAAAATGACATGTCACCTTAAATGGATTGTAGTTGTTATAGATTGTAGTTTGAGTTCTCTATCCCTGACAAATGAATATCTTGTGAAATTAATGTATTGAAAATGTTCTTAGGAGGCTGAATAAAGAAGTTTTTATGGCAGAATCATAGCCATCTGGAACACTAAATGTTGATAATGTATAATCATATTTTTATTTATGTATATATACATATATGGAGAGTTGGTCTTTATAACTGAAAAACTTTTACTTTTTAAATTAAAAAATAACATTCTTTCATGTTTTAGTTATTCTTCAAGGCTCCCTTCACTTTTCCATTGTAGAATTCTTTCTTAGTTAACATTAACAATTAAGCAATATTCCATACCTTATACTCCTTTACCACTCTGCTGAAAATAGCAATGTTTCAGCTATTCTCTCATCACTAAGATTGGACATTAATTTACTTTTTATAGTTGTGTGTACTCTTCTCTTGGTTCTGCTTTACATTTCATGTTTCATATAAAGGATTTTACTTTGTTTTTTCTTGCTTGGTTGGCACCTTTGAACTGTTTGATGACTTTTCTCAGTTACTTAAAAAATTTACAAAATTACAACTATTGTTGATGGCAGTCACGTAAAAGAGTATGAGGGATGACTAGAAATAGTTTGGTCAATTGAATAAGGTAAGAGTTTTCTTCTCAATTTTAAGATATTTCCATATCCAACCTCCTGTTATTTTCCTGATGAATTAGCAAGAGGCTTAAATAGAGAAAATGAAAGAAGTAGCATAGGGACCCAGTTTCTCTAATTCTCAAATCACTACTTTTTTTACTTGTAAGTCTGTTGATATAATTACATTTAAGTTGAGTGAATCTCATAATTTCAGGGAAGATTATCCATTGAATGATGAGTGAAGAGATCTGAGTCTTGAGTAGTATGTTGACAGGAACTAAAGGTAGACCAGAAATAAAAACCGGAATAAAAGAGGCAGCCTGTGGCCTGTTTTTCTTGGTAGATTTTTCTAGGAAACTCTTTTGCTACATTTGTCTTTTTTTTTTTCCGTATAGAATGGTCAGCTTTGCCTTTTCTCATGCCATTATGTAATAAAAACTTTTTGTTGATTCCATAGGATCATATTTATAAGCATAATAAAATGAATCATTTTGTTTAATTTTATAAGGTTGCTTGACCCCATTTTTCCATAATGTTTTAGGAGACATCAGCTATTACCTCTTCCCCTTTCTTTCCCTTTCTCCCTTCTAATTTGCTTTAGATATATTAGTAAACTTGATACTAGACTTGTTAGAAGTGTGTATAAAATAAGAATAGGTTTTGGGTTAAGATTGGGTTTTGCCTAAACTTTAAGACATGGACTTTGTGATCTTTATCAGTTTCTCTAAAAAGTCCCCTTTTAATTAATAAATAGTATCGAGCAAAACAGATGAATAAATGTCCACAGGTCTGAAAAGTGTATGCCTCATTGTGTACCTGTAGCCCGCCCACCTCTCTGCTAAAAAATGAAAATTTTGCTTCACTGTCATTCCTTTAACATAATTTTTTTTTATAGAAATTGCAATATAAATTGTCATTTAAGAAGTTATTAAACTATGTGTATCCTTTGTCCCACCCATACCACTACTAGATTTATACTTCAAAGAGTAAGTGAACCTATGTGCACAAAAATATTTATACAGCTTTTATGGCAGAAAATAATTGGAAAACGAGGGGATGCCCATTAATTAAAGAATGGTTGAACAAGTTATGATATATGAATATATTGGAATGCTATTGTACTATTAATAATATTGTATTCAGAGAAATCTGGAAAGACTTGTATGAACTGTTATGGAATGAAGTCAGTAAAAGCAAGAGGATGATATATAACATAACAACAATATTATAAAGATAATCAACTCCTAAAAGACATAAGAACTCCAGCACAATGACTAACCACAATTCCAAAGGACTCTCTGAAACATGGTATGAGTCTTCAAATAGAGAATTGATGGACTCATAGTGCAGATTAAAGCATAGTTTCTTTTTTTTTTCCCCTTGTCTTTTCTTTTTCCATTTTCTTCCCTTTCTTAATATGATTAATATGGTGAATTTGTTTTTCAGGATTCAATATATTTGTAAGAGCCACAGAAGTCCATTTATTGTAATATTAGGGTTATTGATAATGGTAATTTTCAGTAGGAATTCTCTGAGAGAATGTCCAATTTCTATGGTTTAGGAATTTTAGTAAAGGTTAATAGTAGTGATGGAGAGATGAGAGAGATGAGCATAGTGACTGTTTTTGCCAAATAATGACACTCTCCTGAGTGCTTTATTCTAGTTACTATTTACTATTCATATGATCTTAGGAAAATTATCATCTGTAAAATGGCCTTTCTAAAATAATCATTGAGGATCATGTGAAGTAATTACCAATTCCTGAAGGATTTGTTTTAACTATTTCTCTCATCTGTCTTACCACTATTCCTGCTATCTTGGACTATAGAAATAGCTTCTTAAGTGTTTTTTTTTCTATTTTCCTGCATATCAGATTTGTGAATTGAGGTAATGTTACTTGAAATCATCAGTGACCACTTCCAGTCCATCTAGACCTGGCATTTAAAACCTTCTAAAGTCTGATGCTATTGAACTTTCCATACTTTTCTCGTATTTGTATGCCAAGAGTCAAACTGGTCTTTATTTAACCAACTCTCCCTTACCACTATCCATGATCAGATCTGTTGAATTTCCTATTGAATTTCTTTAAATCCATTCTTTAAAGGACAGTTTAAATATTATCTCCATGCAGCCTTCCCAGACTTTCCTTTTCTCAGATTGGTAATGACTTTCCTATAGAGCTTATGGTGCATTTTATTGTACAGTTCCCTAATGTGGTTACAGTTATTGTTATCTGTATTTGGATTTTAATAATTTTTAATCATTTTTGTTGTAAAAACAATAGATATAAAAAAGAGAAAAATTTTTCACTTCCATTTACCTCCTATTCCCCTTCTCAGTGTAACAGATTTTTCTATAGCCTTTCTGATATTTATTCTTCATCTTTGTCGGTCTAATAGGAAATCTTTTTTCTCCCATCCTTCCCTTACAATATAAGCTCTTTGAGGACATATACTAAGTCTTGTTAAAACACTTGTCTTCCTGAGCAGTGATCCTGATGACAAAATAGGAGCTTTATAAGTGTTTGCTTATTTTTAAGGAAATACATAGATCATTTGTGTACTGTATCATATTGGTTCAAATATAGACTATGTCCCCAAAATGAGATCTCTCTTTTTTAAATTATATTTTATTTTTCCAAATATATGCAAAGATAGTTTTTAGCATTCACCTTTGCAAAACCTTATGTTCCAAATTTTTCTCCCTCTCTTTCCTCCCCAAGACAGCAAGCAATCTGACACAGGTTAAATGTTTGCAATTCTCCTAAACATATTTCCATATTTATCATGTTGAGCAAAAGAAAAAGAAAAAACAGATCAAAAGGGAAAAAACTTAAGAAAAAAATCCAAGTAAATGAACAACAACAAAAAAAAGTGAATATATTCTTCTTTGATCCACATTCAGTCTTCTTAGTTCTCTCTCTGGATGTGGATGGCACTTTCTATCACAAGTTGATAGATTGAAATTGCCTTGAATCACCTTAGCATAATGGAATCTTGGTGAAGAAAAAACGTTTATATAAAAAGAAGGAAAAGGACCCAAGTGTTCAAAAATGTTTGTAGCAGCTCTTTTTTGTGGTAGCAAAGAATTGGAAAATGAGTAGATGTCTATCAATTGGGGAATGGCTGAACAAGTTGTGATATATGAAGGTAATGGAATATTTTTATTCCATAAAAAATGATGAACAAGCAGATTTTAGAAAGGTCTGGAAAGATTTATATGGAACTAATGCTGAGTGAAAGGAGCAGAACCACTAATACATTATATACAATACCAGCAAGAACGTGCAAGGATTGACCATGAAAGACTTGGTTCTTCTCAATCTCTCCCAAGGTTTTTCCCTTTTGCTCTGATTTTTCTCTCTTAGCATAAAGAAATGTGTATTAAAAATAAATTTACCAGGATAAATAAAAAAAGAAAAATATTCATATAGCTATCAAACAATAATCACTTATAATTATCATATAAGTTATATGCATGGCACACTGCTAAGTTCTGGGAGTATGAAGATGATCAGTCACATTACTTGCCATCAAGGAATTTTAAATTGAGATTGAAGATTCCAACATATAAATGTAGAATCATAAGACAACTGAGAGACTCAGGGTACTTTGGGAATATTTAGGAAGAGAGTAAAGAATTAATGTTTTTGCACACTGCTATAAATCAGTACTGAATATAGAATATAAAATAAAAGCTACATAGCATAGTGAATAGAAGATGTGATATTAGATACTGACTCTAGGACCATTTGCAAATTATTTAAACCTCATTGCACTAAACAACTGATGAGTTAAAGATAAACTTGATATACATTAATGGAAAGAGTTTTCATGTCAATGGTTCCTAATATTGATAAAATCACAAATCTGAATTTTAATTTAAAAAAAGAAAAAAGGCACAGACTATAAAATCCCAGATTTTCAGTCAATAATCATTTATTAAATATTGCCAAATGAGCCCTTACCTTGGGCAAGTCTTCAAATCAGCTTTTTCATCAGCATCATCAACAACCAATTTTATAGAGAAAGGGAAAAAAAATCATCATCCTCTTCTTAAGGAGTTAACATTCTAATGGGGAAAAAATATGCAAACTGCCCTATATACGAGATATATGTAGAATGTAACCAGCAAAGCTAGGAGGCAGATATGAGGAGCAGAGAGCATTCCAGGTCTGTGGATACAGCCAGTAAAAATGCAGAGTCTGAAGATGAAATATGTAATGTATATAGCAAGGAAACAGGTATTGTTGGATTACAAAGTACATGGAGTCGGTTAAAGCATAATAAGACTGGAAAGATAGAAACAAAATTGTGAAGAATCCTTAAATGCCAAAATAAGTATTTTATATTTGATTCTGGAGATAATAGAAAACCACTAATTTATAGGGGAAAGAGCGATAACATGCTGTGCTTTAGAAAAAGGCACTTTGATAGATATATGGAGAATAGATTAGAGTGAGTAGAAATGTGAGGCAGGGAGGCCATCCAGAAGATTATTGGAATAGTCCAGGTATGAGGGTGTGAAAGAAGGTAGTAGGTGTGTGAGTCAAAAGAAGAGAGATATAAAAACAGCAAGTTTTGTTAACAGATTGGATCAGTGGTCTAAGTGATAGTGAATAGTTGAGGATGATACCAAGTTTGCAAACCTGACTGAGTGGTAAGATTGTGGTGCTTTCAACAGTGATAGAGAAGTTGGAAAGAGAGAAATGTTTAGGGGGAAATTTTTTCAGTCGTTTTTCAATCATCCAACTTCCCATTTGGGATTTTCTTGGCAAAGTTACTGGAGTGGTGCATTGGCTGCAATGCTGTACTTGAGTTCAAATTCTGCCTCACGCTGATATTAGCTATGTGACCTAGGCAGGCCTCTCTAAGCTTCAGTTTCCTCATTAGTAAAATGGAGCTAATAATAGCTCCTGGGCAGCTAGATGGCACAGGAGATTGAGAACCAGACCTGGAGTCATTAAGATTCATCTTCTTATGTTCAAATCTGGCTTCAGATACTTAGAAGCCATCTCAACCTGAACAAATTACTTAACCCTGATTACCTGAGTTTCCTCTTCTGTAAAATAGGCTGGAGAAGGATATGACAAACTACTCCAATATCTTTGTCAAGAAAATTCCAAATGGGGTCATGAGGACAAGTTGGACTTGACTAAAAAAAAAACTACTGACCAGCCACAAGTTGTTGTGAAGATCAAATGAATTAATATATAAAGTGCTTTGCAAACCTCAAAGCATTAGATAAATGCTACCTATTATTATCATCATCATATGACAAGAATTTTTTAATTTTTAAGTGTATGTGTTAGAAAGTAATCAAGAAGGATGGTTATTGTGAGAATAGTATTCTTGATAGTAATAGGAAAGTTGGGAAGAGTTGGGGGGAAAGATAAAATTTTGTTTTGGCTCATTTGTATTTGAGATACTTATGGAACATCCATTCAAAATGTTCATTAGACAACTGTGATATAAGGCTGGAGTTTAGCAAAGAAGTTATGGGTGGATGTGTTCCAAATTCAAAGATGTGGAATCAGCTGTATAGAAATGATGAGATTACCAAGTAAGATAGAGGAAAAGAACTGGTTCCAGGACTGCCTCAGGGGGTATCCAGGGTTAATGTCTAGACCTTATTGAAGGGTACTGAAAGGAAGAGAGAACTAAAAAAGAGAGAAGAGTTTCCAGAAAAGTATGATTTTAGTGTTAAAGGGTACAGAGAGGTTAAAAGAAGGCCATCAGATTTTTTGCAACTAAGAGACAACTGGGGGGCGGAACCAAGATGGTGGAAAGGACACACAGTTCATTCTGAGCTCCCCTTCTACCTTCACTACTGATTTCCAAATTCAGCCTCTGAAATGGTGCTTGACTGATAGAATCCATGAATATTGGGAGTACTACAAATTACCAGCCGGAGATCTCCAGAAAAAGACTGTCTTGATCAGGTGGAAGGAGGCCAATGCAGGCAGGGAGGCAAACATGGAGGTTAATTCAGGGTGAGCAGACCAGGGACGGGATGTGGTCTCTTCAGGTGGAGAATTTGCAGGGAGGACTCTACCACAGGTTGTCTACTCTGCTTTGGTTGCAAAGTAGTAGATTAACAGAGAAGTTACACAAATGCCAAAGGTAGAGTGTACCCCCAAAACTCCAGAATTTAACAGGACCTGGCTACACCCACCAAGCACCGGGAGTGACTCAGCATGACCACAGAGCAGCTGCATTCCCCAGCAAGGGGCTCTGTCCAGGGCAGTCACACTTCCGCTGCAGGGGGCTCTTCTTAGGACAGTCACATTTCTGCAGTGTGGGGGTTCTTTCCAGGGCAGTGGCCCTAATGCTGCATGGGGCTCTTCCCAGGGCAGATGCACTTCCACAGCTCCGCTGCTTTTTGCAGCCCATTCGCAGGACAGCTACTGTCCATCTATTCCTATTCTGTAGAGGAAGCTGGGAACCTCTTTGTCCTGAAGGCAGATCCCAAGGGCTTTTTTAAAAATGAGTAAAAAAGCAAAGTGAACTCTAACCATAGATAGCTTCTATACAGAAAGAGAGCAGATTTCCAACCCTGAGGAGTCTCAAAGCAGATAGTCTCCAGAGAAAACCCCAAAGGGGGATATAACCTGGTCCCTATCATATAAGGCTCTCCTAGAAGAAATTATAAAAGATCTTAAAAGAGAGCTAGAAGAAAAATGGGAAAAGGAGAGAAGCTTTACAAGAGAGTATGGAAAAGGCATGTAATTCATTAAAAGAATGATTTGATAAAGTGGAAAAAGAAAACAACTTCCTGAAATGTGAATTGGAAAAGGTAAAGAACTCCCAGGGAAACAGAATTTTTAAATTGGAAAAGATAAAGAACTCCCAGGATAGTAGGATTTGTGAATTAAAAAAAGAAAATAACTCATTAATAATAATAATAATAATAATAATGAAATGGAAAAAAATCCCATAGAGCAAAACAACTCATTTAAAAACTCAATTGGGCATATACAAAAAGAAGTAAAAAAATTTAATGAAGAAAATAACTCATAAAAATCTGAATTGAACAAATGGAAATGAATGATTTGTTGAGACGTCAAGAATCAGTCAAGCAAAACCAAAAAAATGAAAAAATAGGGAAAAAATGTTAAATATCTACTTGGAAAAATGACAGACTGGAAAATAGAAATAGGAGAGAGAATCTAAGAATCATTGGGCTCCCTGAAAATCATCATGAAAAAAAGAGCCTAGACACTATTTTTCAGGAAATCATCAAAAAGAACTGCCCAAGTAATAGTCAGAAGGTAAAATAGGCACTAAAAGCATTCATTGAACACCTTCTGAAAGAGACCCCAAAATAAAATTTCAGAACTATCAGACCAAGGAAAAAATATTACAAGCAGCCAGAAAAAAACAAACAAATAAAGAAACAAAAAATTCAAATAGTGAGGAGCCACAATTAGGATCACTCAGGATCTAGCAGCTTCCACATTAAAGGATTGAAGGGCCTGGAATCTGATATTCCAAAAGGTAAAAAAACTTGGAATGCAATCAAGAATAAACTTCCCAGCTAATCTGAACATTTTCTTCCAGGGAAGAAGATGGACATTCAATGAAACGGGTGAATTCCATTTTTTCCTAATGGAAAAAACCAGAACTAAACAAAAAATTTGACCTCCAAACATAGGATTCCAAAGAAGCAAGAAATGAAACTCAAGAAAAGGGAGAACTTTCCACCAATGAAGAGGAAATTAGAGCAATAATTAGGAGTTACTTTGTTCAATTATATGCCAATAAATTTGATAACCTAAGTGAAATAGATGACTACCTTCAAAAATAGAGGCTTCCCTCTTTATAGAGGAGAAAGTAAATTGCTTAAATATTCCATTTTAGAAAAAGAAATAGAACAAGCTATTAATCAACTCCCTAAGAAAAAATCTCCAGGACCAGATGGATTTACATAGAATTTTACCAAACATTTAAAGAACAATTAACTCCAATATTATATAAACTATTTGAAAAAATAGGGAATGAAGAACTACCAAATTCCTTTTATGACACAGACATAGTACTGATACCCAAACCAGTTAGAATGAAAACAGAGAAAGAAAATTATAGACCAATCTCCCTAATGAATAATGATGCTAAAATCTTAAATAAAATATTAGCAAAAAGATTACAGAAAATCATCCCTAGGATAATACACCATGACCAAGTAGGATTTATACCAGGAATGCAGGGCTGGTTCAATATTGGAAAACTATTAGCATAATTGACTATATCAATAACCAAATTAACGAAAACCATATGATCATCTCAATGGATGTAGAAAAAACATTTGATAAAAATCCAACATCCATTCCTATTGAAAATACTTAAAGAGATTAAAGGAATTAGAGTAGGTAATGAGGAAACCAACTTATCACTCTTTTCAGATGATATGATGGTATATTTAGAGAACCCCAGAGATTCTACTAAAAAGCTATTGGAAATAATCCACAACTTTAGCAAAGTTGCAGGATACAAAAGAAATCTACATAAATCATCTGCATTCTTATATATCACTAACAAAATGCAACAGCTAGACTTACAAAGAGAAATTCCATTTAAAGTAACTGCCGATAGTATAAAATATTTGGGAATCTATCTGCCAAGAGAAAATCAGGAACTATATGAGCAAAACTACAAAACACTTTCCACATAGATAAAGTCAGATCTAACCAATTGGAAAAATATTAAGTGCTCTTGGATAGGGTGAGCAAATATAATAAAAATGACAATACTACTTAAACTAATCTATTTATTTAGTACTATACCAATTAGACTCCCAAAAACTTTTAATGACCTAGAAAAAATAACAAAATTCATCTGGAAGAACAAAAAGGTCAAGACTTTCAAGAGAACTACTGAGAGAGAAAAAAAAAAAATCAAATGAAGGTGGCCTAGCTGTACCAGATCTAAAACTATATTATAAAGCAGTGGTTACCAAAATCATTTGGTATTAGCTAAGAAATAGACTAGTTGTACAGTGGAATAGGTTAGGTTCACAGGACAAAATAGTCAATACCCATTGCAATCTGGTGTTTGACAAATCCAAAGACCCCAGCTTTTGGGATAAGAATTCACTGTTTGAAAAAACACAAAATAGATTGATTATTGATCACAAAATAGAAAATTTTGATTATACTGAAAAGCTTTTGTACAAACAAAACTAATGCAGACAAGATTAGAAGGGAAATAATAAATTGGGAAAATATTTTTATGGTCAAAGGTTCTGATAAAGGCCTCATTTTGAAAATATATAGAGAATTGACTCTAATGTATAAGAAATC
Source organism: Sminthopsis crassicaudata (assembly GCF_048593235.1). Classification (NCBI taxonomy): domain Eukaryota; kingdom Metazoa; phylum Chordata; class Mammalia; order Dasyuromorphia; family Dasyuridae; genus Sminthopsis; species Sminthopsis crassicaudata. The sequence continues at coordinate 369,185,430 of NC_133620.1, forward strand.
AAGTCATTCTCCAATTGATCAAATTGGTCAAAGGAGATGAACAATTTTCAGATGAAAAAATTGAAACAGTTTCTAGCCATATGAAAAGATGCTCCAAATCATTATTAATCAGAGAAATGTAAATTAAGACAACTCTGAGATACCATTACACACCTCTTAGATTGGCAAGGATGACAGTAAAAGATAATGCTGAATGTTGGAAGGGATATGGGAAAACTGGGACACTGCTACATTGTTGGTGGAATTGTGAATACATCCAGCCATTCTGGAGAGCAATTTGGAACTATGCTCAAAAAGTTATCAAACTGTGCGTGCCCTTTGATCTATCAGTATTGTTACTGGGCTTATATCCCAAAGACATTTTAAAGAAAGGAAAGGGGTGGTATATGATTGTTATGGAATATTATTGTTCTGGTAAGAAATGACCAGCAGGATAATTTCAGAAAGGCCTGGAGAGACTTACATGAACTGATGCTGAGTGAAATGAGCAGGACTAGGAGATCATTATATACTTCAAGAACAATACTATATGATGATCAATTCTAATGGACATGGCTCTCTTCAACAATGAAATGAACCAAATCATTTCCATTTGTTCAATAATGAATAGAACCAGCTATATCCAGCAAAAGAACTCTGGGAAATGAGTGCGAACCATTACATAGAATTCCCAATCCCTCTATTTTTATCCACCTACATTTTTTATTTCCTTCACAGGTTAATTGTATATTATTTCTAAAGATAATTTTTCTTGTGTAGCAAAATAACTGCATGGATATTTATACATAGATTATGTTTATTATGTACTTTAACATATTTAACATGTATTGGTCTACTTGCCATGGGGGTGGGGGGGAAGAGGAAGTTAGGGAAAAGTTGGAACAGAAGGTTTTGCAAGGATCAATGCTGAAAAATTACCCATGCATATATCTTGTAAATAAAAAGCTATAATAAAAAATTAAAATAAATAAAGTTGAAAAAGAAAAAAGAGACAACTAGGGACTTGAGGGAAATAAGTTTCAGTTGAATGATGAAATTAGAAGCCAGATTGCAGAAGGCTTATAAAAGAGTCAGAATAGGAGGTGAAGGCTAAAATGGAGTTAGGATCAGAAGAGGAGGAGAAATTAAGTAAAAAAGGTAGCAGAGATGGTAGGATCAGTTAAGGATTTTCTAGGGATGAGAGAGACATGGACAAACATGTTTGTGAGAACACAAGAAGGAACCAGGAGATAAAAAGACTTTGAAGACTAGCTCATGGAGAAGAAATCATTTGTGCATGTTAGCAGGGTTTGCCTTGACTTCAAAGAAGTGACAGTAGGGGAAGACAAATAAGTTTATTTGACAGGAGAAAGGAAAGAGAGGGAGCTTTTATCGCTTAACTTCTGCTATTTTATGTGATGAAGAAATGAGAGGCCAGGAGAAGGAAGTATTGTGGGAAATTTGATAGGTTTAAAACAGCTTTTGTAGTGAGGGGGAAAGCAAATATTGATTAGAATGGTATAAAAAAATATTACCTCTCTAGGAGGACAGAGTTAAAATAACATATTGAGAATATTTATGGGACTCACTTAGCAGTTTCATGATTTTAAAAAATGTTTAATGATAGCTTTTTATTTTCAAATACATGCAAAAATATTTTTCAACATTCACCCTTGCAAAACCTTGCATTCCAATTTTTTCTTCTCTTCCCCCTCTCCCCTTCCCCTAGACATCAAATAATCCAATATAGGTTAAACATGTGCAATTCTTTTAAACATGTCTACATTTATCTTCAACATAGAGAAGAACTAATCCAATTCCAATTGATCAATGCTGGACAAAATCAGCTACATCCAGAAAAGGAACACTGGGAAATGAGTGTAAACTGTGAGCATTGTTTTTTTGTTTTGTTTTGTTTTGTTTTTCTTCCCAGATTATTTTTACCTTCCCAATACAATCCTTCCTTTGCAACAACAACAACAAAATTTGGCTCTGCACATATATATTGTACCTAGGATATACTATAAGATATTTAATATGTATGGGAATGCCTGCCATCTAGGGGAGGGGGTGGAAGGAAGGAGGGGAAAAACTCGGAACAGAAGGGAGTACAAGGGATAATGTAAAAAAAAAAAAAAAGAAAAAAATTACCTATGCATATGTACTGTCAAAGAAAATGTTATAATTATAAAAATTAATAAAAAAATTTTTAAAACCATGTCTACATTTGTCATGATTTTTTTTAAGCTTTATTCAACAGCATATGAATAATAATGTGAAGATGGCAAGTGCTGGGAATAATCCAAAGATGAGGTATAGCAGGGTACAATCAGTGGTAAGGCAAGGATGCATGGGATAAGAATTCAAGAATAATGTAAATTGAATTGATTGCTCATAAAAATGAATCAGGGAAATTTGAGATTGAATTAGTACAGAAGTGATGGTCTGAGAAACAATGGAGGTAGAAAGATGGACATTGTTAAGAAATAGGCACCAGCTCCCTGCCCAACTCCCTAGTATTTTAAGGGAGTTAGAAGTATGTTAACAAAATTTTAAGGCCATGCTGACCTTCCTAAGTCTAGGTATACTGAGGTAACTTACATGGTTAATATTCTTCCTGTCCATTTTCATGCTCTTCATGGCTACATACTCAACTTTGAACTCCAGTGAGCTGATTTTAGAATTCATGTAGCCCATATAAGCCACAAGATAAGAATGTGTTGGTTCATCAGAATGAATAAATAACCACTGCTGCAGGGAGAACTCAGCATCTGTAATTCTAAATGGATAGTGACCCAGTGGAATACTTTTCATGTATAAATATGGGACAACTTTAGGTTTTAGGGTTGTCATCATATTTGGTTAGACTGTATTGAAGATAGTGGAATTTCCTGTAATGATACAGGTTGCACTTGTGGTTCACCTGTCTAAAAAAGAACAGCATAGTCTTCAGAGACAAATATACATGCACTCTGTTGTCTTAAGCTTGAGTTGAACAAAATTAGACCATGCCTTCATTGGATCTGTGAGCTAGAACAAGACTTTCTGGTGAAAGTGAAACATGAGGCAGGTTTTGGGGTTTTTTTTGTTTGTTTGTTTAGTACAACTCTACTTAAATATGTTCACCTATATTTTTTTCTTTTTACTAAAGTTTTTTACATTTTGTCTTTATACCACTTTTGCATTATCCTTCCCTACAAAGTTAGCCATCCCCTTAAACAATGAAAGGAAAAAGGTAAGCAATTTAGAAAAACTAAGCAACATAGCCACAAATTCTACATGCCATCATATAGACTGTACCACACAACTTGGTACCCAGAGGTACAAGATTGGAAGGAAAATGCATTTTCTTTTCTTATTTCTGCAATTAAGTTTGGTTATTATGAATATAGCAGTTCAGTTTTAATATTTTAGTAGTCATAGGTTTGCCTGCTTCTACTTATTTTATCAGTTCATTTAAGTTTTTTAAAAAATATATCTTACATTAAGATAAAATTAAGATAAAAATACATTGTTTGTGGCATGGTAATATTATATTAATATTCTATAATTTATTTAATCCCTCTACAACAGTCTACTTTGTAGTACACGACTACTAATTCTATGAATAATTTGATATACAATAGAACCTTTTTTTCTTGGACTTCCTTGGAGTTTATATCTAACAATGGCATGTCATTATCAAAAGCCAAGAAAATTTTATCACCTTTCTCATATACTTCCCAATTGCTTTCCATCAACAGTGTATTAGTGTGCTTATCTTTACACACACTCCAAAACATTCACTTTTTAAAATGTAAACAAAAGTTCCAACTCATAGTCAACAGAAACAAGTAATACTTTGAATGTTTTCCAACTGGAAAATGGCAGATGGCAGAAGGGAAACATGTGCCATCCCTGGGCAGCAGTCCAAGGAGGAACTTCTGTCATCAGAAGCTCCTGCAGCAAAGGGAAGAATTTGGCATCCTATGCTGGAGGGAGGGGAGTAGGGCTCATTAGAATACATGCCAATGAATGAATAAATGAAAAGGCATTTATTAAGTGCTTGCTATATGCATTGAAGGTACAAAGAGGAAAAACAAGACTGTCTCTTCTCAAGATTCTAATTCTAATCAGGAGAAACAGCATTTTTAGAAAATTTTAACTGTGAGTCAGATGAAATGGCCTTATAGTCCTTAAGACGCAGAACAAAGCAGATGGTAATTTATTTTAATGTCTTTTTCCCTGGTAAAACCAAGTCCGTTACTGTTATTGACCCATTTAACAATGTCATGGACTTTGTTTTTGAGAATGCTGAGTATATATCTGTTACCATTCCCTTGCTTTTATCATCACTCCACTACCCTTTATTCTTCTCCCCATATGAGTGTGTAGAGTGTTTTGAAGCAAATCCTTGATAAACCACTTTTTTCACCACCTTTCAGTAAATGAGATTTCCTAGGCAACTTTACCATAAGATCACTTTTGGGGAATGTGACAATGTTCGTTGGTTTTTTGGTAAAAAAGATACTCCAAAAAGATTGGGAACCATTGTCTTAATCTTAAAGAATACCAATCATTGAATAATTCTGCTAATAGAGATAGAACTGATAGGAATAAAAAATGGATGAATTGTTAACAGCTAGGAAGGAATTGTAATACCAGATCATTTTCAGTAAAAAGTGTTTGTCTTATTATATATATATATATATATATATATATGTTGCAAAGTACTGTACAAGGGAATTATACAAATCTTTCCCTAGTTTAAAAAAATTACAGCCATGAATATAAACCTGCAGTGACATTAGATATGGCAACTAAACAATAAATAAGCAGTACAAAATTAAATATATGTACACTATGTAAAACTTTGAGAATTTTCAGTGTGAAACATAAGAATAAATGCATAATTGGGCAACTCTTATTATAAAAGACTTAAAGAAAAATAAATGTTAAAGCATAGTAAAGTATTTTTTGCTTTTGTTTGCTTGGTAAAGATTATCTATAAAAACTTATATAAGATCTTGATTCTTGAATTCTAGTTGTATAGTTCCCTGGATATACGTGGAAGGAAAAGCTAGTGGAACTAGGTCTGTATCTCAGAGAACATAAAAAAGGGAGAAAGACCCGTATGTACAAAAATGTTTATAGTACTGCTCTTTATAGTGGTGACAAAAAAATTGGAAATTGAGAGGGGATGTTCATCAAATGGGGAATGGTTGAACAAACTGTAATTTATAAATATGAAATACTATTGTGCTATAAGGAATGATGAGCAGGCAGATTTCAGAATAACCTTGAAAAACTTATGTGAATTGATTCTGAGTGAGAGAAGCAGAACCAGGAGAACACAGCTAACAGCAGCATTGTGCAGATGATCAACTTTGATAGGCTTTGCTCTTCTCAGCAATACAATGATCTAAAACAATTTCAAAAGACTTATGATGAAAAATGCTCCAACTTAAATCTTCTGGCTTCAAGATCAGTATTCTTAATGTTTGACTCTTGACTCTGTTTCTCTTGTTTCATTTATGGATTTCCATTTTTAAATTGTATTAGTTTTAGTGATGTCTTTATGTCTTGAATTTAGTACTCGAAAAAGTATTCTTTTTTTAATAGCTTTTTATTTACAAAATATATGCATGGGTAATTTTTCAGCATTGACCCTTGCAAAACCTTGTGTTCCACCTTTTTCCCTCCTTCCCCCTCCCCCCTCCCCTAGATGGCAGGTAGACAATACATATTAAATGTTAAAGTATATGTTAAATACAATATATGTATGCATATCCGTACAATCATTTTGCTGCACAAGAAAAATCTCCAGTTGATGATATTAAAAAGGTATGCACAGTTTGATAACTTCAAAAAAGTATTCTTTAACCTTTGTACTCTGTGATTCATCTAATTTTACTTTTTGAAATTTTCTTTGAGATGTGATATATCCATCCATATTTCTCAAAGAACAGTTAGAAACAGAAAAACTTGCTTGTTCTTTCTTGTAGTTTGTAGAAAGAATGAAAATGAGCATATAAGTAGTAATCACAACTAAAATTAAACATAGATCCTGAACCTGTACAGAGAAGAGGTAGTATGGCACATAGTGGGAAACAAAAATTTGATATGTAGTTAGTTCTTATCCGCAGTATTTTTGCCATTAATGTTTTGAGAACCATAAAGTTATTTCCAGTAGATCTGGTGGTGGTTGTTCTTCAAATGTTTTTTTTAACAATTGGATTTTTAAAAAAGAACATTAATTATGAACATAGGGAAAAAGCAGTTTTGATCCAAGAGAATTTTAATATTTAGTATTTGGAATCTGTTCTTGATTTTCCTGTTTTGTCAGTAAGATAACTGTGAGGTGCAGAGAACTCATGTTCTTTGTGTTTTTGGCTCATTAATTTTGCATTCAGATTGCTATTTATCAGTCATCAACAACATTCTTGAGCACTTAGTGTTTTTAGCATGATGTACTTGTCATTTTGGGAGACAGGGGTCGAAAAATTGTGAGGAAGACGACCTTTACTTACTTTTCTTTCTGTTTGGGGAGAGAATAAATATATAAAAACGATTGGGTTGGTTTTCCCCAACTCTGTTAAATAAAATATTGAAAGGTTTAAAAGAATAATAATTTTATCTTAAATATCAGTTTCCCAGTTTTAATCTCCAAACTGTGGACTTAATAGCTAAATTTATTTGAATCTTCCTCTCCATTAGAGATATCTAAATAGGGAAGATTCTTTTTATATCACTTTCACTTCTGAATGTATCCCTAACCTTGAATGCCCTTACTTTGCATTCCCTTATTGAATGGTATATCCCTAGGAATAAAATTTTTAAAAGAGGACAGTTGAGTAGTTCATCACAACTATCCATCACATCAACTAACAGTTTGGGCAATTTTGCAAACCCATAGTTTCTCTTTTGTGCAAAACGATGGGGGAGACATACAATAGGGAAAGTACTGCAAGGTACTTAGAATAAAAGTCTTTTTTTCCCCCATAAGTATTTTATTTTTCCAAATACATGCAAAGATAGTTTTCAACATTGACTTTTGCAAAAAGCCTTGTATTCCAGAATTTTTTCACACTCTTCACCCTTCCCAAGACAGCAAGCAATCAGATATAGGTTAAACAAGTGCAGTGTAGAAGGCTGAGACATGTGAGTAGAAGTAAGTGAACCAGTAGCTGGGTGTGGATAGTGATGAGGACAACCTGTTGGAGAAGGGAAAAAATAAGATCAAGGATACATGGGTTGATTTTGGAAAAGGAGAATCTTATCAGAAGTCACCTCATCATCAGAGATTAAAACCAAGAAGAAGATAGTGTGGGATAATGTCAAAGTAATATAAAATGAATGACAAAAGAAGAGAAGGGAGCTTTTGAGAATAGGTTTAATTTTTTTTTTTTAATTTTGTTAAAATATAAATTAAGGACCTCAACTGAGATGGGAATTCAAAAGAGTTGTTAAGAAAGAATTGAGGATTGGAACAGCCTATAATGAATAGAAAAGGGGATCTGTTAGTATCAATTACCTGACCACAAAGAAGGCATACTTGAGATTGGCTAGCATATATTTTTAGTGACACCAGTCCATTCTGCAACAAGTTGAGGAAGAAAGGGAGAAGGATTGTGGGAGTAGTGCAGATTTGTGATTTAACAAGGCATAAAAGGACAAGAGAACAAAGGAACCTAGAAAATAGAGTTGAATTGGTTCACCAAGTTGTATTACATGTTTGATGTTTTTGTTTTTTTTTATGAGAGGTGGCACATAAGGGGAAAAAAAAAAACATTTCTTGTCTCTATTACACCTAATTACCATCTTGTTTCTTACATTCTCTTTCCATATTTTTCACTATACATATTATGCATTTTTTCCTGTTCTCTCAGAGGTCAGCAGTGATTTTCTTAAAATTCTCTCTTCCCCTGGCTTCTCTAACACAGCTATTCTCTTATTTCAATAGTTGCTTCATCATCTCCTCTACAGATTCTTTTTTTGACTTCTTAATTGTGGGTGTTTTTAGGTTCAAATCTAGTGCTGTTGTTCTATGAACTTTCTTTCTGTTTTTTTTCCCCTGAGGCTATTCAAGCAATAACCAAATTTGAAATCAGCACTGGACATTTAGATGCATGATTCTGGAAATTTCTTCTCTTCCCCCCTCCCCCCCAGGCTGGGGTTAAGTGACTTGCCCAGGGTCACACAGCTAGGAAGTGTTAAGTGTCTGAGATCAGATTTGAACTCGGGTCCTCCTGAATTCAGGGCTGGTGCTCTATCCACTGCACCACCTAGCTGCCCCTGTTCTATGAACTTTCATTAATATTATTGACTTCTTTTTATATGCTTGTTTAGTTATGAAACTAAGATTAAAATATGTAACATTTTCTTTCTTCTCCTTCCCCATCTCTTAAAAGACAGACTTTCTTTCCTAATATCCCTCTTTTCTACCATTCTCCCTAGCTCTCAGCTTAAAAGTTGAGCCCCTTTGTTTGACTCTAATGTTCTTTAAGTTCAGTGAGGAAGTTCTATCACTTTCTATTTTGAATCTTACATCCTATATATTCTTTTTGCTCTGTAATCTAGGCTTCATGCTTGGATTACTTTAGTCTACATTCTGGTCTCTGTCTTCTCTGTTCTGTTTCTAGAACATGAAGCCACAATTAATCTCTCTAAAAGATTTGTTTTTTTAAAATGTCATTTCTGCTCAAGAACCCTCAGTGATGGTTAACTGCACAACAATATCAGATTTAATAGTTTGTTTAAAAATCTGGCTTATCTCATTTTTCCAACCTTATCAAGAACCTTCTGTTTCATCCTGGCCAAATGCTTTCCTTCTCACCTTTGGTCATTATTTTCTTCTACCTAGAATGCTGGGTTTTATCTTTTTCCTTTTATCTCACCATCCTGAAGTTTCTCCTACTTTTCCTTAAGACTCAGATTAGATAGCATATCCTTAAGTTTCTAAATTTGAGAACCGGAATGAATTCTATTAATTGTAATCCCTTTGTTTAAAGTAATATAGGCAGAAGAAGAAAAAATTTACTCTAGAAAATCCCTTCTTTCTCCACTTACTCCCATCTCAAGCCTCAGACAAGCCATCTTATGTTAGTAAAATTAAAATTTATTGAAAGAAAACAGGAACTATTTCATATATCTATTTCACGTAGATATGTGACATTTTAAAATAGATATTTTTAGTACAATTCTTCCCAATTTATCTGGAACTGTTGTTTTTGGAGTCTTAAGTATTGTGTTTTGTGGTGAAAAAATTTGTTGGCATTGGTTAGCATCTTGATCATTTTTAAGTAGAATTGTTCATTTATATCTGGTGAATAGAAAAAAACTATAAATAAAAATTTCAGTAGACATTCTATTTTTCAGAATGTTCTATTATATATTATGAATATTATCTCTAAAGGACAAAGGAAAATGTCTTATAACACTTTCCATAGCCCTTTGTATATATTGTATAAATATTTTGTGTATTGTACAAAGTATATTGTACAATTACAATATTGTAAAGTATGTTGTACTTTGGATTAGTAGATCATTAGTATTTTTTTATATAACTGACTTTTCCCCATAGTTTTAAAATACATTTATAAAGGAGTTATGTAATTAAATTTATTTTCACAATTTAAAATTTAATTTTTAAGAAAGGAAGTTAAGCTGATGACTAGAATGACTAAAATAATAGGATTTGAGTATTTTAGTTCATATGAAAACTTCATTGGAAGTATACATCTTTTGCATTAAGTAGCAACTTTTTCCAAGTTCTCTTGCCTAAGTCTGAAAGGCATAATTTTCTGGTCATTAAAGAGGTTTTGTTAAAGGTAGAAAACTTTATTTTAAAAGCTTTTTTTTTTTTTTTTTTTTTTTTGGTCGTGGAGGCCTAAGTATGAATAAAGTCATAGTGCAGTTACACAATATATTTTCATGACTATGGTGCCAAACTATACAGGGATTTTTATCTATTAGACACCTTGTTTTGAGTGACTACTTTAAATCTGCTGTTCTTCACCAGAAATGTTTGGTATACAGTAGAAAACTACCAGAAAACTACTGGCATCCTTGGTCTTGGTCTTAGCATCATAATCTTTTTTACTCAAATTATTTCTTTGTATTTGGTAAATAGGAGACGTCAGTATGACTTGGGATAAGATAACTGTCAGTGTCAACACATTAACAAGCTCCTTGGAAGGAAGATTTTTAGGTATATGAAGATGTGTTTTTAATTTTTCTAGTAATAATAATTTCTAGTAATAATTTTAATTATTCTAGTAATGCTGATGAGGAAAAATGTAAATAGCAAGATTTGGAAACTGATTGGATATATGAGGTGAGGAAGAATGAGAAATTAATGTTAACTCTGACTTTTGAAAACAACTGTTTTCAAACTTGGGAATGGAAACCTGGGTAAATTGGAATGAGTTTGGGAACAAAGAGAATGAATTCTGGTTTGAATGTATTGAATTTGTGATATTTCTAGGACATTTAGTTGACAATGTCCAATAGGTGGTTGGTAATGAAGCTCAGAAGATATAGTACTAGATGTATAGATTTGTGAATCATGTGCACAGAGATGATGATTGAAACAGGTGAAGGCTCTGAGAATAAAAGGTGGGGGGAAGATGATGTAGAATTCTCAGAGTTTGAGATTGTAATATGGATAACAAAAGAAAACTAGAAATAGATAGATAGAAAAAGGAAAATCAAGGGAGAAGTGTCACAAAAATCCATAGAATTAAGTAGTTTCTTAGGAGGATGAAAAGGTGATCACAACACTGTCATGCTGTTGAGAGGTCAAAGAAGGATGAGGACAGGAATGATTAGATTTGGCAAATTAAACATTAATTGGTTACATTGGTGGAGAGAGTTTCATTTGAAAGCATAAAGGGCTGTAAACCTATGATTCTTTCATTGATTTTAAAAGTATTATGTAGTCTTGTCTTTGAATTACAGCATGTTTTATTAGGAACTTGATGGACTCATAGCAGAAGTATATTCTGTGTCTGGATAGGGTTATAGGCAAATAAGTGTCCTTACCTCTAAGGAAGATATTACTGTAACATTCATATCTTTTGTTCTTTCTCACATTACCTTTAACTATAAATTTTCTCTTAGATTACCTTTCATTTATACTGTATATCATGCATATACAATTTTTTGCATGTTGTCTTTCTCAGTTACAAGCTCCTTAAGGGCAGAGACTATGTTTTTGCCATCTTAGTATTTCCAGTACTTAACACAGTGCCTGAACATAGTAAATATTGAATAAAGGCATATAGAATTACTGAATATCCACTTATCTTAGACTATAGCTCCCCTGTATTTGGAGATGGAGACAACTTCTAATCCATCAAGTTTCAAGGCTAGACATCTTCATCATCCCATATGACAGGTAGCTGGCTACTTTTCCAGAAGTGTAGAAATAATAAATTTTTTTTCAAAGATTATTTTTTAATCAATTTTTAAAAATTGATTTGCTCTTATAGAGCAACTTGATAGTTAGTCAGCTGACTTAAATCCTGGTTTCAGGCCCTGGCTCATCCCTTTTCTGGCATTATAGATGCATGGGTAGATTTCTCCTCTTGGCCAAATTATTAATTGAAAGTTAATTATTTCAGCCTTAAAGTGTATGTGGCTACATTTTATAATTCTGCTAAATTGGCTTTCTTTTTTTTTCTTTTTTTTTTTTTTTTTTTTTTTTTTTAACATGGCACTCCATCTCGTTCTAAGCTCTATGTAGCTTTCAATGACTCCTTAACTCTCTCACAGAATTCCTCACTCCATCTAGCATCATTAAAAGAAACCTTTCTTGATCCTTCTAACTGTTTAGGTCTTCCTCTTATGTTTACCTTTTGCTTAACATTATTTTAAAAAGCATTTATTATGCATATGCTTAAATATGTACTTGTTTCCTAAGGCAGAATATAAGCACCTAGAGAGCACATATTATTTCATTAAATGTTTATCATATGCCTGTTGATTACTTGATAAATGTTATGTATATTGTAGACCCAATATAGTACTTATTTAAAAAGATCATCATGTTTTTTAAAGTATTAGATGAACTTTTAGCTATGTTCTTTCTTTCCACTAAGTAATATATTGGAATGAAAGAGAACCTTAGAAATGATGAGATTGTCAACGATCACAGACAAGGAATTTTCATTTTTATATTACATTACTCAAGAAACATCTGCCAGGGAAAAGAAAGGAAACATCTGCCTAGAAAATGTTACTTAATAAAAATACTCTCAGTTATTTAATAGATAGAATATAATTCCAATTGGAATTTGACAATAAAATAATCTCTTCAGTTGTGAAAATTTTCTTGTTATTTATAATGAATCAGTTTACTTTTGTACTTAAACATTTATATCCATTAAATTAAACTATACCAACTTTGATCCCTTTTGTATTCTGTATTCCAGAAAAAGGTGAGAGAATATAGAAATAAATATTTTAGGAAAGATGGAAATAAGTAATGGAAGGAATGGTTGGAAAAGAGCAGGGCTGATTTCTTTTCACAGAGAAAATACTTGGCAAAAAACTTAATGGTAGACATTTCTATGAGATAACTGTAATTTGACTATGTAACCATTTCAGACTTTTTAATAATGGAGTAGAAAAATAAGTTTTGTTTGATTTATTTCAGCTTTACCAACAAGGCCGTTTATGTCAACTGGGTAGCGAATTTTGTGAATTAGAAGTTTTTGCTAAAGTGTTGAGAGCTTTAGATAAAAGGTGAGTATATTTTTAAAATTTCCTAAATGCAGTTGTTTGCTTGTATAGAACATTAAGCATGGATTATTAATTTTAAAATATTTAGCATCAAAATCAACAATAGAATAAAAAAAATGGTCTTTCAAAAAAAAAAGCAAATAGTTATTATACATTATCTTCGGAATTAGTTAACTTTATCATTTCTTTATCTAGAGTGCCCTTTTATTTTTGAAAGCAAGACCCTTATATATGCAAAATAATACTGATTGAGAAGCACGAAGTAAATTTTATACTTTTCCCTTTGTTTTTTGTTATAAATATTTTAATTTTATATATTTCCTTTGATACTGTTATTATAAAAGGGCTGAATTGTTCACTTAATTGTTTTCTTCTAGTTCACTTAATTCTGTTAATTAAAATTAATTGTTTACTTCTATTTCATTTATTTCATAAGGCATATGTATAGAACCAAGTTGTCATTTTTAACTGATAGTCTATAAATCATCCTCTTAATGTTTTTACTGTATTCTACTTACAGCTATATGTGTGATATAATGAATTTGTAGTTTTTAAAAGTAGCAACCTCAAAACTTAATAGAAAAAAAGTATTACTTTTTAAAAAGCCAAATATATTAAGACATTTTAATTGAATACATTTTCCCCCCTTTTTAGACATTTGCTTCATCACTGTTTCCAGGCTTTGATGGATCATGGTGTGAAAGTTGCTTCTGTCTTGGCCTATTCATTCAGTAGACGGTGCTCTTATATAGCAGAGTCAGATGCTACAGTCAAAGAAAAAGCAATCCAGATTGGCTTTGTTTTAGGTAAATAATGGAAAAATAGAACAATATGTGTTATATATTGTTATTGTAAATCAGAATCAGATTTGTCAAACTCAACAGCTGTATTCCATTATGTTACATAAAAATCCCATGTAGTAATTTGTAGTTACAAAGCATCTTGCATACTTGAATTAGCAGCGTGGTGGTACAGTGGGATAGAGTGTTGAACCTGGAGTTAGGAAGTCTGAAGTTCAATTCCAGAACTCTAGATAAGCCACTTAACCCAACTTCTACCTGAATTTCTACCTAAAATAAAGATAATAATATCTCATCCCTCCCAAGGTTTTTGTGAGAATAAAATGAGATAACATTCTTAAAGTGCCTTGCAAACTTTAGAATGCTATGTGATTTATTATTATTATTATGAAGGACCCTATTTTTTATTTTATTTTATTTTATTTTTTTTTGAGGCTGGGGTTAAGTGACTTGCCCAGGGGCACACAGCTAGGAAGTGTTAAGTGTCTGAGACCAGATTTGAACTCCGGTCCTCCTGAATTCAAGGCTGGTGCTCTATCCACTGCGCCACCTAGCTGCGCGCCCCCCCCCCCCCCCAAGATAGTCTTAAGTTATTAGTCTCAATTGCTGGTAGTAGCAGAGGTAGCATGTAAACCTCATGTCTTTTGACTCCCAAATTTAATGTTTTTCCATTCTACCTTGTCATTTACATAACATTTTCAGAAAACCTGCATAAATTCATATACAGTATTATATTGAGAACAATTTTCTAGCTTAAAATTTTGTCACTTCTACTTACTGTTCTTTGATATTTTTCTTCTCATTTATCTCAAACTTTATACCAGAAACATGGCAGATATTAGTATGCAGATGCTGGGGGACTGTGTGCATATGTGTGTGTTTATGAGAGAGAAAAGGAGAGATAGTGAGAAAGGAAGAAATTTTCAGCTTCCATTTATTGTGGAAGAGAGTCTTTTGGAATCCTTAGATCCTATAGGTTGGCAATGTTATAAACAAGACTATAGTTTTTAAAGTTGGATTTTTAATATTTGGCAAGACAGCAATTTAAACATTGAAAGTCTCTGAAGTGTAATACAAAGACTTTTATTTGTCACTTGTTTAAGATATATAAAATAAAGCATATTAAAATAGTAGTGCTGTTTATATTGTTCGTTTTTAAAGTACTAGAGGATCTAGGCTGATGTTGCTGAAATTGAAGATTATAATTCTTGAGGACACTATAGCCAAGTTCTAGTAACATTGTAAGGCAGTGGGGAAAGGATTGGATTTGGAGTCAGAAGGCCAGGATTTGGATATACAATACTAGTGTATTGTTTACTATTACCTCTGTGACTTTGGACAAGTCACTTGACTTTCTGTGCCTGAATTTTCTGGAAAATATGTTTTTTTAATGAGGATTGAACCAAATGACTTGTGAAATACCTTTCTGGTCTAAATCTGAGAAAAAGCTATAAGCAGATATTGAGTAGAAAGTTCAGTTCCATGTAAATGATATAACTCACGATATTCTTTTCTTGGCCTTTACCTTGCTTTTACCATGAATGTATTTGTGGAATTTTTTTCCCTTTTATGAGAGGTCTTAAGAGTTTGCAGGATGAATATGTTGCCTAATTATTTAGTAGTAATACATAATTAACAAAAATGTAAATTTAGTACTGAATAATCACTATCCTTAATTGCTTAAATTGTAAAATTATTTCCTAATTCCATATTATTTCAGAATTAATTCAGAACATCCTATTTTCCATGTCAAGAATTTAATAGAATAGAATATGTATTTATAGAATTATCTGAAAATAATTTGGTTTTTCTCATTTTTCAGGTGGCTTTCTCTCAGATGCAGGTTGGTACAGTGATGCAGAGAAAGTTTTCCTGTCCTGCCTTCAGTTGTGTACCCTACATGATGAGATGCTTCATTGGTTTCGTGCAGTAGAATGTTGTGTGAGGTATGTTTGATTGCCTTGAAGCAACCTGTCTTGGTGGTGTAGTCTGTGTTGTGATTTAAATACATCTTTGTCTTTGTTGGCAATCAAATATAATATTATTGTGATATTACTATTACATATCATTGCTGCCCTGCCCCCAGATATCTTAACTTCTAACAAAGATTTTGGAAAGTATTCATATTCATAGTATATCTGAAATATTCTTTAAACTTGAAATAGGTACTATTAACTAGGAAATTCAGAAATTTAAATACATCCTTTGTTTGGGGATAGGAGGGAAAATACTTCCTTTAGTCTTCATATACTTTTTCCCCCCCCTATCTTTTAGCACAGTTTAGCCATTTGTGGTTTCAAAAATGCAATAAACCCAAGCAAATTTATGAGTATAGGTCCTAGCTTCAGTCAGTCTCTAAGTGCCAGCAATGTGGCAGACACTGGGAATATAGAAAAAGGCAAAATAAGCAAAGCAACAATTTCTGTCCTCTTAGCTTACAATCTAATAGAAAGAAAACATATAAAAGAAAAACTGAAAAGTGAGGTTAGAGGTGTGTGGAGGGGAAAGTATTTAGAATGATGGAGAAATTTAAAAAATAATACAAACTTTTAAGAAATGAAGAGAGGCCTGATTCTGGTCTTTCTCCCTTACTTGAAAGACGGTTTGGGAATTTGTGTCTGTGCCCCTCCATCATGGGAGGACAAAGCAGGAAGAGAGTAGCATGGTTAATTTGATCTTGTAAATTAATAAGGTTTTTTAATGATAACATCTCTGTTATCATTTAGCCTATTTCCTACTTGTTTTTACTTCATGTATAAAATGATGGGTCTCGATCTGACCTTTATGTCCCCTTCCAGCTGTAAATCCTATAATATTCTTTTGGTTTCATTTTCTTTTTTTAGCATTTTTTCCCTTGCTTCTGCTTAACCTTGAGGTTCTGCTCAAATTTGTCTTTTTAGGGGAGAGAATGAATTTTCATTTTCTTATAATTTCTAGCTATTTTATTTTTGGTGGAGTTTTTTAAACTTTCTTTTGGGGAAAATTATTAAGAGCTATCATTTATTATGTTCTTTCAATCCACTTTCTTCTGGAAAGTTGTCAAAGTTATCTTAGGTTTTCTAAACCATTCAAAACACCTGCTGACTGATCTTTGTACTTACTGAAGATTTTCAAGGATAGAGATACCACAACCTTTCTTAATGTCTTATATTATTTTTCACCCATCTGATGTTATATAAGAAGAACCCAAATGGAATCTCTTAACTGCCTACATTTCCTGATTTCCTTCTAATCCTTTAGTAACATTTATTGTTCAGTCTATTTTGAAAATTTAAAAGCGTGGTGACTCAAATTGGATATGCTTTTAAAATAATTAAAGAAAGTTATAGTCAGAAGGTAACTTTTAAAATTTATCATATATTTCATTTTTTTCCTCTTTAATGTTACTTTTTTGTGTGGTTTGGTATATCATTAGTAAAGATAGTCACCAAAAGCCATATGCCTTCCTCCTTGATGTACTTGCCATTGTGGGTAAGAACAAAAATGAGAACAAAGTATATCTCTCCCCTTCATTTATATAGACACACTCTTTCTTTCTTGATCTTTTTCTTTAAGTCTTTCCCTAACTTTCTGTTTTCATCATATTTTTTGCCACACATTAATGTAGCACATCTTGTTTAGTTTTTCCCCAAACTGATGAACATTTATTTTCTTTCCAATTCTTTTTTCTTAAGAAAAATGCTACTATGAAAATGTGCTGTGTATAGAACTTTTCTTTTTGTCAGCAATCTGGTATATGTCTAGCAGTGGAATCTTAGGGTCAGAGGGTTTGGGGCATTTTAGCCACTTTATTTGCATAATTTCAAATTGCTTTCTTATATGGTTGTACTAATTGATACCTGCAGCAAAATTTGTTAATGTAGCCTTTTTTTCTATAACTCCTCCAGCACTGACTTTCTGTCTTGTCAAAATCAGAGTGAAGTGAAGCCTCAGGATTTTCCCTTTTCTGAAGTCTCCAAAATTGCTATGAAAATTGTATTTCATAATTGGGTGATAGATAGCATGTAGCTTTTTTATATTATTTTATCACAGCACAATATAGTTTAAAGAACATTGCATCTCAAGAATTTAGATTCAAAATTAAATCTCTTGTTTGTTATTGTGATGACTTTGGGCAAGTCATCTAATCCCTTCATTTCTTCGTAAACAAAATAGAGGAATTGTTTTAGATGGTATCCAAAGGTCTCTTCTAGCTTTAAATATTTATATAAAGTGTTTGGGTTATTTTTTTTCCTTAATTGTATAGAACGTTTGTTTCATAAAAGTTTTGTTTTCTGTATTTTGTTACAAATTTAAAATTTGATTCTGATAGTATCTGCCAATTTCTCAGATATTTTAATATATCACTTTCCAAGAATCTCACCCTACAACTACAAGAAAAAAGGGACAATAAAGTTTGCAAGGGAACACAAACTAAGAGACAGTGAGTTATTTTTTTCTGGGTTGGTCAAGATTTATGATTTTTGTAATCTTTAGTCCACTTTGAGAAAAGGTATTCTGATGAAGACTATTGAAAAACAAATCATGAGAAGGGTTATATCCAAAGAATTCTTTGGTTGTATTAATGAAGGAAAAAAGAAGAGATTCCATATATTGGGAACTTAATAAACATGATCAGACCATTGAGGTGGTTGGAAGTGAAGAGAGCTCAACTAAAATCATAGGTGGTGAGAATGTCTAAAATTGAGCTTAAATTTGAATATAGGAAGTAAGGAATCTGGGATCCCTCCAAAAACTTGGCAATGAACTAGTAATATTCTCTCGCTTTTTTTTTTTTTTTTCTCCCAGAAAAATTTTGTAGTGTAATGGTTGGTTTTCTGGAGGTCTTGAAGCAGCCTTCCTTTCAACAAAGTAATCACCACAAGGATGGCCAGGGATAAAGTCCAAATTCCTTATTATCTCTTTCACAATCTAGTTTCCTTGCCTGAGGCTTCGGCTAGCTTTCTTGGAGGCCTTCTCAGAGTCTTGGTTTCAGTGGAGATGCAAAGGAGGAGAGGCCAGCCACCATGGTGATGTGAGATGGAGTGAATCTCCTTGGCTCCGAGAGCTTGAGCTTCCACCTCCAGTTCTCTGTCTTCTGCGAGTCTGTCTCTGGCTCTCTGAGTCTCTCTCTAGCTGAGATGAGCTTGGTCTCAGTGGGGGAAGCAGGAAGACAGGCCAGCCACCAGGGTGGTGTGAGATGGAATGAATCTGTCTCTGTCTGCCCTGGCTGAGTTTGTCCCAGTTTATATGCAGTATACTAAGTATGACTGAGTAAACCAGTCATTATATCACTAGGGAACCATTATTTGTTGCAAGATTAAGTCAATCATACTGAACTAGAGAACTATTAATCACCATGCTAAACTAGATAACTATTGTCTTATCAATTCCATTCAATTAGTACCAAGTAAGAATCCTTGTTTCAAGTACAGAATTCTGGCCCATAACAAAATTTATTACTCCTTCTTCCCTTCCTCTTCCCTTTCTTCAGTT
Organism: Sminthopsis crassicaudata; assembly: GCF_048593235.1. Classification (NCBI taxonomy): domain Eukaryota; kingdom Metazoa; phylum Chordata; class Mammalia; order Dasyuromorphia; family Dasyuridae; genus Sminthopsis; species Sminthopsis crassicaudata. The sequence goes on from NC_133620.1 coordinate 369,204,407, forward strand.
CAGCAGTGGGCTAAAGGCAAAGATTCAACTTGAGTCAGGTTCTGTAGGTAGTTTGTATCATGAGCTAATCTCTGCTGGTAGAATGCATTCTGGTTGTCGCATACAAAATTAAGGTTGGAAAAGTTTCAGATATTAACATCTTGGTGGCAGTTTCTTCTTAAACTACCATAAAAATGGTTGGATTACAAATTAGAAATATTATATTTAAAAAAAAAACTTACCTTCCATTTAATTTTTTTAGTTTTTTTAGTATTTTATTTTTCCTGTTATGTTGTAAAAACAATTTTTAAGTTTTGTTTTTAAAGCTTTGAGTTCCAAATTCTTTCCCTTCCTCTATTCCTACCCCCCCATTGAGAATGGAAGCAATTCACTCCCAATTATACGTGTGCAATCATGAAAACAATTCCATAATAATCATATTATGGAAAAAAACAGACCAAAAAAGTAAAAATAAATCAAATTATTGTATTACTGAGAATGGTTATGTCATTCACAGCTGACCATCTTAAAATATTGCTGTTACTTTGTACACAGTACATTTCACTTGTATCAGTTCACGGAAGGCTTTCCAGATTTTTTTGAGAGCATCCTATTCATCATTTCTTATAGTACAATAGTATTCCATCATAATTATATACAACAATTCATTCAGCCATTCCCTAGTTAATGGACATTCCTTCAATTTCCAATTCTCTGCCCTCAGAAGAGTTACTGTAAATGTGTGTGTGTGTGTGTGTGTGTGTGTGTGTGTGTGTGTGTGTGTGTATGTATATATATATATATATATATATATATATATTATTTGTAGGTCCTTTTTTTCCTTTTCATTTTTAAAAATATCTCTTGGGATATAGACCTAGTAGTGGTATTGCTAATTCAAAGGGTATGCATAATTTTGAACTACAAATTATTAACTTTAAATCAAAATCTCTTCCTTGGTCTGCATCTAGTAGTATAAAGTCAAGATTCATCAAGGGCCTCACATAGCTCAGGGCAAAGGGAAAGTAGTCAAGGCTAGGGAAGCTACATCAGGAAATAGGCAAATAATTCAATATTAACCCATTAATATAATGGGTTATATTATATAGACATGTATAATATAACACTTTAAGGTTTACCAAATAAATTCCTTATCAAATCATTGCAAGATAAACTGGTATAATATTGGAGAGGAGGGAGGTGTAGGGAAGGGAGAGTGATAATTCTCAATATTTAATATGAGTTAACATTAGAATTTTACTGCATCTTTAGTTTCATTAATTTCTCTCTTGTGATACGCATCTCAACCCAACTATGTCTACTTATCCTATTCTTTTCACATTGTAAATATACTAATACAGCAAATAAAAATTCCATTAATTGAAATTCTCTTTTCCTATATATACTGGCTTGTCATTTATTCCAGTAAAACACTTGTACTTTTCCTGTATAATTTGCATTACTTTGTACCTTGTTAAGTACCTCAACAGATTTTGATACATGAATATTATAAGAGTATTATATGGAATAAAACACAGGAAGAATACAAAAAGTCCTGAAAGCTTACTTAAAAACAATATGCACAAAGATATAACAGTGTCAATAGACTATCCACACGGTGCTGTAAAATTTTGGTGAATGCAGTCCCCTTTCTTCTTTGCAGAGTAAGGTTACTGTGGATATGGAATACTACATATATTTTTTGCTTACTATTTTTTAAAAACTGAATCCAGCATTTCATCAGTATACAGCTCCTGGTTAGGAATTTCCTAACATAAATAAAACAACATAAATCAGCACCTTCTCTTTACTATTAAATAAATATGAAAAAGATAAACCCTTATACTATTGAACTGAACTCTCCTTATTTCCTTTTTCAATTAATTGTTTATGTCACCATATTTTTTTTCCCTTTCTTTGTATGCCCGGTGTATCCTTAATTTCCTCATATTAAGGAAAGTAATGCTTACAGTATCCAATTTGCTGTGTTGTTGTAAGTTTCATAATTTATAGATCTAGAAGAAGAGACTTTAGAAGCCTTAAAATGCGATAATGGATGAAAATGCAATGCCATACAATGTCTAAATATTTAAATTTGTGTCCCACAAAATTCCTGAGTTGCAATTGACACCAGATTAAAATGTAATTGGGCAATGTTCAACAAAACAAATAATATACTATAGATAATATTTATTTATGATTTTCTGAGTCAATAATCTGCTACAGAATTCTACTTATATGTGAATTTGATACCACTATTCTGTGTGATAATGCTGTTGTTTTCTTTTCTTTTTTTTAATTCCCTAGAAAAGCTTATATGTTTAAGCCTGTTTTTAGTATAGTTTATTAACTAGAGCCAAATGGAAGCATTGAGGCAGGCGTTGTTTAGATCAACTTCCATTAAGGACTTAATTTTATGCGTTTTTTCTCAAGTTTTTGACTTAAATTATTACGATGGTAGTGTTTTTTAAAAAGTGAATATAGGAGCAGCTAGGTAGTGCAGTGGATAGAGCACCAGCCCTGAAGTCAGGAGGAGTTCAAATCAGGTCTCTTACACAACACTTCCTAGCTATGTGACCCTGGGCAAGTCACTTGACTCCAATTGCCTGGGGGAGGGGAGTGAATATAGCCTGCCCTCTTTTGCCTTTACTTCACTTTTGCATTTAATGAAGATTTTACCAATCTATTAAATCTTGAAGCAGTACCTTTAAATGACGGTATACTTTGGTTCCCCTACTATAACTTTGAACATCCCACATGAGCAGTGTCCTCAAAATTATGATTATGTTGTATGCTGCATTGAAATAGGTACGTGGATCTCTATCAGTCTTACAGTTCAGTATTATTTAAAATGTCATTTTGAAATATCTAGCATGGTTTGTGCAGTTTGATCACGCAGTCTTTTGGCCATTGGAACATTTTATTTGTATGTATGTTTTACACTCTTAGAAAAAGAATCCCAGGGAAGTGAATGTAAATTGTTAGCACTACTGTCTATCTACCCAGGTTACTTATACCTTCGGAAGCTAATAATTAATGTGCAACAAGAAAATGGTATTTACACACATATATTGTATCTAGGTTATATTGTAACACATGTAAAATGTATGGGATTACCTGTCATCGGGGGGAGGGAGTGGAGGGAGGGAGGGGATAATTTGGGAAAATGAATAAAAATAAAATAAAATATAAAAAATAAAATAAAATAAAATGGGGGAAAAAAAAAAAGACAAGGCTGAGCATAGATCCCTAAGGTCCGTCTGTCATAACAGTAAAGAACTATGAACAATCAAAAAAAAAAAAAGAAAAAGAAAAATAATCCCAGGATTTTTCCTTCTATGTGTTTTCATCTTACTTCCTCATGATCCATAATGTCAGCTAAGGTTGTAAGCACAATGAACCCAAATTGACAATATGATAGATTATTCTTCCACTTTTACAGATTTTTCAATTGAACATCAAATCTGGAGCTCATTACACCACACTTATTTAATCTGCCCCTGAGATCCACAACAATTTTTCCTGCTCTGATCATCAGTGATCTCAAATTCACCCATATAACCTTGCTTCATCATCACAGTTAAGAACCAAATAAATATTTTAGAGTATGGCCTAATGAGAATCTGGTGTTTTCTTCGCTTTTCTGTATTGTTTTTTAAATCATCTGTCAGGACATTCATGTGCACCATGCTGGTGCTGTAAAATGGCGGAAAGAACCACAGTCATTGTCTACTGGAATCATGACACAAGGCAGCAGAGATAGGAATGAAGGAAATGGAAGACTCCATTGAACTTCAGTGGAAATTAACGTGGATATGAAAACAATTAACAATATTCTATAGTAACATCTAAACTGGTATAAATTTTAACTATTGAAAATGAGAGAGAGAGACAATAATTATACACACACACACACACAGAGTGATAGTGATGTTAAAAATTGGGTATAATTAGCCAGTATTTCAAATGAAAACTAGGACTATTCCAAATATATATCTATTTGGGAAATTAAAGAATATTATCCAGAATATTTGTGACATTATCTTTGCCATTCACAATTATTTGGTTTTCCAACCTATCCTCTTTACTATTAAATTTTAGAAATCATTTTTCCTTGTTTATGCTATTTGGGGCAGGCTGTATTTTTTAGGGAGATATTTGCTTTAATAATAAACTTGTATTTATTATCCATGCAATTTGAATGGACTATTGTAGTTTTTAATGAAAAAAACTGAATTATGACTTAAGTCTTTTTCTCCTTCCTGTCTTGTGAGAATAACAGTTGTTTTTCTTGGTTAACTGCTACTTTTGCTATTTATAATAGCTTAAGGAAACCTAGTGCCCCCAAATTTTGTTTAATGTCCACAGCACTGACTTCTCAATAAATAAGACAACAAACCTGTATACATTTGTGTAAACGTAAAGAACAAAACAGGATTAAATGCAAATCATTTTTCAAAAAAAATCTTTGGAACTCTTTGTTTCCAAATAGGTTGCTACATGTTCGAAATGGAAATTGTAAATATCATTTGGGTGAAGAAACATTCAAGTTAGCTCAATCTTACATGGACAAGCTTGCAAAACATGGTCAGCAAGCAAATAAAGCTGCTCTCTATGGAGAATTATGTGCTTTACTCTTTGCAAAAAGTCATTATGATGAGGTGAGTGTTCTTGGGATAGTTGTTGGTGGGGTTTAGCTGTACATGTCCTAACTTGTTGCAGAGTAAACAAAACTGTTCATTTTTTAATTGAAGAAAATACAACTATAGTCTTTTTTCAGCAGCTATGCATAATATGTTCCTGAAAAATTAAGTTCACATAAGCATTTTATAACTAAAATTGGCACTTTGAATTCATAAGAACTTGTTTTTAAAATTTTATCAAGCAAGGAATTATTATTTGTCTTAAACCCAGGTTTTTCATATTTTAAATTTGTTTAAGATGCTGCTGACATATTGAAAATCAGTTAAATCTACTCTTTTCAGCTGTTTATACATATTTATACAGTATACACATTTATACACTATATACACATTGAGAAAGATTATGGTATATTGGAACCAATACTGGTTTTGGAGTCATGAGATGTGGGTAAAAATCATGGCCTTTATACCTAATAACATTGTGACCATACACAAGGAGAATAATCTTTCTCAAGTCCCAGTTGCTTCACAAGTAAAATTGTGGTGATAACTTATTTTATAGAGTTTTCATAAGGAAAATTATTTATAGTTATTGATTGATTGATTATTTGTATTTTTAAATTTAACATTTCAGTGTGATAGATTTCTAACTAATTGCTATTTTGGTTCAAGCTGGACTTTTGGAGGATTTTGGCTTTATGATAAATTTGTATTTTATTAAAATTTGGTGAATATGGGTAGACTTTTATAATAACTTTATGTGAGAAAACTGAATTATGACCAGGCTTGTTTAAATCCATTTCTTGTTCCTGTCTTGTGAGAAAAACAATTGTGTTTTTCTTGGTTAACTGCTATTATTGCTTTTAGTACTATCTCTAGGAGAATTTATTTTTCTAGTTACACCTGTTTAAAACAGGTTTTTGTTTCTTTCTCTGTGGAGGCAAAAAGGATGAATTTTCTTTGATTGAAAGAAAATGTAATCAATAATAGAAAATTTTTATATAAAAATATAAATTTTAATATATATTTTTAAATTTTAAATTAAAAACATTTATGCCACTGCTAATGATCCTGGTGAGTTGGGAGGTAGCTAGCACTTGGTATCACACTTTGGTGGTCATAAGCCAACAAAAAGTTTTAGTATAGTTTTCAAATTTCTATATGATCATTTGCTTCTAGGAATTAAATATGGATTTATATATATTAACATTAGCTATTAATATGAATTATTAGAGAGGGAGTTAGAATTAGGATATTAAAATGATTATAAGGAATAATCTTTTGTTTTTGTCAGTATTATATTTGTCAGCTAGTTACTACCTCAGTTCATGTCTCCTTGTAGTCATACATTGTTGGCATGTTACTATTAGGAGTAATCCTCTTTGTAACCCTTCATTCAGTTGTTTTCTCCATAAGATTTTTTGAATAAGAGCAATTTTTTCAATTTCAATTCCAAAGTTGAATAAAATGAGTGTTGTTTGGAGCAGTTGTTTTTCTTTTAGAAAATTATTTCTGAGTTGTACTTGATTTTTATTTTTTTTCTCCTTGCTGCTACTTTTTTTTTTTTTTAAACATCATATGTCTCTCCTAAACAGTAGCATTTTCATTAAATACTTCTGTTTAGTTTATGTTTCTTGTGTAAATATTTGTCTCATGTAGGCTTATAAATGGTGCATAGAAGCTATGAAGGAAATCACAGTTGGATTGCCAGTCAAAGTAGTGGTGGATGTTTTACGACAAGCTTCAAAGGTGAATATAAACTTTATTTGTTGGTTCACTTTAAAATATTTTCATATTTTATACTCTTGACTTCTAACTTCATAGTATATATTTTGTTTGTAGCATGATATTCTTTCCTAGTAAACCATGGTAGAGTAGTTATTTTCATACTTAATTTTTAATTTTTACCATAGTTTGTGTATAAAATGCAAAATAATTCACCCTGATAGTACTATTAGATCATTGAATCAGAAGCAAAAAATGTTTTTCTATAAGACTCAGATTTCAAATGGTTCTTAAGTCATATTGTGGTTGATTTTTTTTCTGCAAGAGAAATTGGTTTGTGTATGTACCTTCCTTTTGAAGGAACATCATTATTTTATTTTTGAATTGGATGGAAATGTTCTGACTGAGTTTGTGTACTTGGCCAATAACTTTTGTCTTACTTACTCTTATGCAGTCTTGATTCAGCTAAATTTTGACAATGAGCAGATTTTCCCAGGGAAGGTGAAATACTTGTAGAAATGCATTGGCTTAAGAAGTAAATATACCCCATCAAATCAAGAACAGTGCTTTGATTTATTCAGGAAGCCTTTATTAAGTTTGGTATATGCCACTGTTATGTAACTTGGAATATAAAAGACAAAGAAACTCTGCCTACCTCCCAGAAATTTACCTCATATTGGAGGGAAATTACATGAATATTTGTTTCATTTTACACCTTTAGTCCATCACTTATCGGGCCTTTGGACTGGTATCCAATCATTGCATTGATCAGAGTTCTTAAATCTTTCAAAGTTGTTTGTCTTTAAATTGTTATTATAATTCTCTTGATTTACTCCCTTTACACTGTATCCTTAATTCACACAAATTTTCCTATCATTTCTTATGGCACAATATTTAATTACCTTCATTTATCCACTGAACGTTCAATCCCTTAGTTTCCAATTTTATTTATTTATTTTTGGTTATAGAAGAGCTGTTATAAACATTTTCAATATTAGGGCTTACTTTTATTTTTTACTTTGATCTCTTTGGAGTTTGGCCCTACTAGTGCTGTCCCACTATTTTCTGTGGGAAACCAGATAAATTCGGTTTACCCACAACTTCTCTAAGAGTCATCATTTTTCTTTTTTGTCGTCTTTTGCTTTGAAAGATATACTTTAAAGGAATTGGAGATCAACAACTGAAAAATAAAATAAGCCTTTTGGGAAATAGAACTAAATACTGAACTTCTTGAGAAAGGAGGAAGAATGATTAATAAATAATGGCCAGTAGTACTAGGAAGATTGAGGATCAAATAGGGTAACATATCTTAATAAAGTGAATCTCAGAGAAGAAAAGGTTGCTAAATGACAGTGAGAGAATTTGCAAGTAATAGAGAGGAACCAGAATAATTTCTTCTAAAAGGCCCAGAGTGTCAGTGAAAATGCTTAAAAGAGGGTAGTCAAGGAGAAAGGGTATATAGTGGAGGGGCTTGAGTAATGCAAGGAAGTGAGACGGTATATTGTTATCAAAGGTTACAGTGGAAGAGAAGAAAATGAGATAGGAACATTGAAGAAATGAAACTAGCATGGCTACAAGTAAGCAAGGAAGAGCTTTTTTGCTTTGCTAACCCTGAGTTTTAATCATAGAGACTTTGATTAGAATCAAAAGACAGAACAATCTTTAAATGTTTGCTTTAGAAAACAAGATTGGAGGGGTGAGTGGTGGCAAAGCCAACATGGCAGAGGAGAGTAAAGTACTTGCCTGAACTCTCCCAAATTCCTCTCCAAACAACATTAAAATAATTCCTCGAAATGAATTTTGAAAGGACAAAACCAGTAAAAGGAAAGAGATGATTTTCCAGCCCAAAATAACTTGAAAATTGGCAGAAAAGGTCTTTCTCATTGGGGTGATAGTACAACACAGTGTAGCCTAGGCTGTCCCTCAGCAAGTCTGCAGCAGACCTTGGAGAGACTAAAGGAGATGTGTGGCTTCTAGAATTTTCAGTCAACAGATAGTAAGAGGATTATGTAATTAATGAGGAGATACACGGAACCCTTTGCTTTGCACTAGGAGCAAGACTCAGTCAAGACTCCTTGCTTATATTTGGTTCTGGGTCATAGTTCCAGGGAGAGGAAGAACACTAGCAAGAGCAGAAACCCTGGCTGTAGCTATTGGACAAAGAAGAGTGTGTGGGGTCATTCACATATCAGGAGAACAGTAACTATGCCTTTCTTCATATCACCCTCCCTCAGAAGAACTGAAAATTTGCCGAGTCCCCTCTCCCCCAAACTAGCATTGAAAATAGCAGCATGGAAATTGTGAAGCTTGGGACAGTACCTTCTCAACTTGAAGAGACCCAAATTTTAATATAATATGAAAAGTCAAGAAATACCTTTCCTGGCTGTGTGACCCTGGGCAAGTCACTTAACCCCAATTGCCTCTGCAAAAAGAAAAAAAAAAAAAAGTCAGCAAATAGGCTGGGGAAATGAGCTAACACCAAAAAAGGAACCTGACCATAGAAATTTACTGGAGTAACAGGGAAGATTAAAACACAAATTCAGGAAATCAGTAATGTCAAAACATCTATATGTAAAGCTTGAAAGAAAAATGTGAATTGGTCTCAGGCCTCTCAAAAAAGAACTCCTGGAAGTTATAAAAAAAGATTTAAAAACTTAAATAAGAAAGGTAGATGAAAAATAGTGTCTTAAAAAATAAAATATACCAAATGGTAAAAGTGGCACAAAAATTCACTGAAGAGAATTCCTTAAAAAGCAGAATTGTCCAAATTAAAAAAGATGTATAGAAATTCACTGACGAAAAGAATTCCTTAAATAAGTAAAATTGGCCAAATGGAAAAATGAAAATTCATTGAAGTGATAATTCCTTAGTTAGAATTGTACATTTGGAAGCTAATTACTCCTTGACACATCAAGAAATGGTAAAAATAAAAATTCCAAATAATGAAAAAGGAAAAAAATATATGTGAATTATCTCATTAGAAAAACAACTGACCTGGAAAACAGATCCAGGAGAGATAATTTTAAGGATTATTGTACTACATGAAAGCAATGATCAATATCATCATTCAAGAAATTGTCAAGGAACTCTCTTGATATATTAGAACCAGAGGGTAAAGTGAAAATGAAAATACTCTACTTATCACCTCCTGAAAGAAATCTCAAAATGAAAACTTTTAGGGATATTATAGCCAAATTCCAGAGCTCCTAGCTCTAAGAGGAAATGTTGTAAACAGCCAGAAAGAAGCAATTCAAATTTCATGAAGCCAGTATCAGGATAACAGAAGATTTAAAAGATCAAAGAGCTTAGGTTATGGAGAGCAAAGAAGCTAGTATTTCAACCCCAGGAAAACTAAATGCAATCTTTCAGGGGAAAAATGATTATTTGATGAAATAGAGGGCTTTTCTGATGAAAAGATGAGATCTGAATACAAAAATTTGACTTTCGAATACATGACTCAAGGGGCAGCTAGGTGGCGCAGTGGATAGAGCACCAACCTTGAATTCAGGAGGACCCGAGTTCAAATGTGGTCTCAGACACTTAACACTTCCTAGCTGTGTGACTCTGGGCAAGTCACTTAACCCCAGCCTCAGAAAAAAACAAAAACAAATACATGACTCAAGAAGCATAAAAAGTTAACAGGATATAGAAGTAATGAGAATAAGGTTAAATTTTATATTTCTACTTGGGAAGATGATTCTTGTAACTCCTAAGAACATTCTCATTGAGACAGTTAAAAGGAATATACAGACAGAATATGATAGAATAATATACAAAAAAAGCTCCCAAAGCAACAAATTAAAAAGTGAGAAGTGTGGTACACTGGGAAAAGGAAAGTGGTAGAATGGGGCAAATTATTTCACATAAAAGAGGCATTTACCCTACAGGGAAGTTGGAGAGTAGGAGAGTGTAGGGAGGAAGGAAGGAATGGCTAATAGAAAAGAGGGTGGATTGGGGAAGGCTGTGGTCAGAAACAAAACATTTTTGAGGACGACAAAGTGAAAGATGATAGAACTAAATAGGGGAATAAAATAGGATAGAGGGAAATGATTTTTGTGTTGACAAAGAATTGGAAATTAAATGGATGCTTATCAATTCAGGAATGGCTAAACTATTTGTGATGTTTGGTAAGAAATGATGAGCATGATATTTTCAGAAAAACCTGGAAAGACTTAGATGAGCTAAACTCATAAAATGAACAGAAATAGAAACGTCTCTTCTTTTTTCTCTTCCTGTCCTTTGTCCTCTCCCTACTTTTTCTTTTTTCCTTTTTCTTCCTTCTCTTTTCACTCTTCTCTCCCTCTCTCCTTCTTCCTCTTTCCTTCTCTTCCCTTCTCTCTGTCCAGATTGGATATCATACACTTATTTGCTGATATTCTGCCTAAAGGAATATAAATTTTGATCTCTATAACCTCAAAAGATGACTTGGAGTTTATAAGGCACTGAGTTGTAGTCTTTGGTTGGGGTGACCTCGGAGTATAAAACAACCTCCAAATGAAATAACCTAGATGAACCTATCTAAGTGTATTAATACCAGTAATTGACCCATCTTTTGATCAACGGAACACTCTCTATACGTTTCTTTCTCATGCCTTAAACCCAAATCACTCTGGTTCTCATTAATTGATCAACTATAGGTCCCAGGCCAGGTCCCTTAGTTATTGTTTGGGCCCAACTGGCTCAGAGTGAATGTAAATGACATTTGTTTCCATTTTGTCCCTGAGTCTCCCCTCCCCCCCTAGATTGATATTTGTATGCTTTTTGACAGGGTAAGAGATGCCATTCTATATCTCCTTTCCTCCTCCTCTCCCTCCTCCCTTAGCAATTGGGGTTAAGTGACTTGCCCAGGGTCACACAACCAGGAAGTGTTAAGTGTCTGAGATCAAATTTGAACTCAGGTCCTCCTGACTTCAGGGCTGGTGCTCTATCCATTGTGCCACTTAGCTGCCCCTATGTTTCATTTCTTATCTAGTCTAAGATAGCCGATTGGGCATTGCCTTTGTCAAACTCAGACTTGAGTTTTAAAAGATGAAGATAATTCACCACGTTCAAAGCCATCTCCAGTAGTCCTGTTCTCTATCTTGCCACTGGACCCAGAGGGCACTGGAGAAGAAAGTAAGACTAGGGACTTTGCCCTTCCTCACTTAAATCCAATTCATTTACTTATCAATGGAAAAGACAGGCACCCCAGTGGAACTCCTAATTAATCAGGAGAAAGGAAATAACTCCTAGAAGTGAGACTGCACTGGCAGGCTAAATCCATAGCTACCTAGCTATAAGGAAGATACCAGAAGGCAGAACTCTTTGGCAGGCTAACCCAAAAGGGATTCAGCAAAGATGTCATGTTGGGGCTATAGACAGAGGAAATTTAACCTCAGGGGTTTGACTTGGCTTTGTATTGGGTATAGTTTAAAGCAAGGACTGAAGATCTCCACAGGGAATTGGACTATAAGGTTGAGCTGATCCCCATCAGTGCTCTTCCCTGCTTGCCTCAGGGAATAGTCTTATCAGTATTTCAAGCTTTCTCAACCAGTCCCAGGTTGGGGGAGCCTAGAATCTCATCAGTTTGCATAACTGCACATGTATGCCCTGTATCAAATTTCATACTACCTTACAGAAGGAATATGGGAGAGAGAATTTGGAACCTAAAATTTTAAAAAATGAATGTTAATTGTTTTTACATATAATTAAAAATATATTTTTTTTAAAAAGAAGGCAAGATTCTTTTAAAAATAAAATTAAATTATCATTTTAGAATAAATAAGTTTGTAATTTCTAAAAACCTAAAAAGGGAATTTTTTTTTTTATTTATTCCATTATTAAGGGATAGTTGAATAGTGTAGTCTGGAAAAGCACTAGCCTTGGAGTTAGGAAGACTTGAGTTCAAATCCAGTCACCAAAATCTCATTTAAGAACCAGTTATTCTTGATCCATATAAATTTGTGCTAGATGCTAAAATAAAATGTAAACATACATTTGATCCAAATAAATGGTATAAAATATTAATGAATAGGAAAAAATAATCACTAGGAATAGATTCATAAGAAGCTACCTCATAGTTCAAAACAAATAATAAAATAATAGAAAAAACTTTGGGAGCTTGCCAAAGGTTAATACAGCAAATCTTAGAAGATTGGAATGAAAACAATGTGTGGAGTGAACATTAATACAATACCAATATAGATAATGGGATTTAGACTAAGTGTTGGGGAAAAAGATTGTGAACTTCTGTATAGCTGGTTTGTGGTTGTAAAAGTCTTGTAACATTTACTATATTGAACTTTGTGGGTATCCTTGCATGAAGGGACCAACAATTACATTATGGACATTATTTAGAATAGCCTTTTATTTGTGTTTAAGTGGGACTAGCTTGCCTTCCTGGCCTTACTATAAAATGTGTACCTAAAGGTAGTTTGCTTTTGTAAACAGCAGGTGTATGTAAATCATATTCTTCATGAAATATAATGTATATTTTACCAAAAAAAAATGGTTTTGTTCTTAAAAATTTTGTATTCAATATCAACTAGTTGAGCTACTTATGTTGAAGATATGTAATGGTTTTTTTCCCTCAATCTTTAGGCTTGTGTAGTGAAACGTGAATTTAAGAAGGCAGAACAGTTAATAAAACATGCAGTGTACTTAGCACGGTAAGTGACCATTGTTAAAAGTACATTTCCATATAATAAAGACTAAAATGAAAATTTATTTGAAGTGTTGAGGGGAATATAGTATGTTTTAAAAATACATCCCTTAAACTTTTAGTCTAATTTTACATATTTTTACAGGGAACATTTTGGAGCCAAACACCCAAAATATTCAGATACACTGCTAGATTATGGATTTTACTTACTCAATGTAGATAATATCTGCCAGTCTGTTGCAATTTATCAGGTATGTTTAAAAATTCACAATTTTTCTTTTGGTTCTTGGATTCCCCAAGTATAATTTGTTTGCAAAGCCTTTGTTTTTGTAACTTCATATAGTTTGCAAATAATGGGTCTTGTCCAACTGGTAACCATTTTCCATGAATAATCATCTTTCAGTTCCCTAGAATATTTCTCTTAAAGATGAACAATTTATTTCATTAGAATACTTCCTATTGTTAGATGAAAACCAGTATTATATAATTAAGCCCTTGATATGATTAAATAGAAATATTTTATTTTCATTTGCCTTGATAATATTGTTACCTATTAAATCTCACTTTATAGTTATTGTGTCTTTAAGATTATGGTTACCCTAATTGCTCTGAGCAAAACATAGCAATTATTAAATATATGTTATTCTCCCTAAGAAACAAAACAAAGTTAGCTTCACAAAGAAGTTCCTGCTTTTTGAACATTTTTGTAACTTCATATCTTATCTTTTAAGTCAAAATGTCTTCAGAAATTAAACATAAGCACATGGGCCTTCAATTGTATTTTAAAAAAACAGTACACTATCCTTTGTTTTAAAATGTAAGGAATGTAGAGCATACTACATAACTCATAAAACAGGAATAGTAATATAAAATTTCCTGTAACCACATATGCATAGCTGTTGTTATTAACTAAATTGGACAGTGGTTTGTGAGTATTTTTGATTAAGTAGAATTTCTTTTAACAAATGTTTCAGACAGCCCTTGATATTCGACAGTCAGTATTTGGAGGAAAAAATATCCATGTAGCCACAGCGCATGAAGACTTGGCTTATTCTTCTTATGTTCACCAGTATAGTTCTGGAAAATTTGACAATGCACTGTAAGTATTTAAATTATTCTCCAGCAGAGGAAAAAATCCTGGAGACCCACTGGAGGAGTAGTTTCAACCAGTTCTGTTGAAAGAAATGTGTTTTACAAAATAAATTTGTGCTTCCTTCCTTTCCCCAAGTTGAAAGAAGCTGCTAGAATAGTAGAGTAGATCTCCTCCCCTTCCCATCTCTCCATCCCTTCATCCCCCCACCAGATTTGAACTGGGTTTCACATTCTAATTCTGCTATGGATAAGATCTATGTGTCTTTCTGGACTGAGATTCTCAAAAATTTTTTGCACTTTGAATGCCTTTGGGAGTCTTGGTGAATCTTATAAATACTTTCTCAGAATGTTAAGTACATAAAATATGAATTACAAAGGAAATCAATTATGTTGCAAGTTATCAAAATATTTTAAAAACAAAACATGGATACCTCTTTCAGATTAACACCCCCTTGACTAGACATTATATCATAATAGTCACTTCTAAGAGGCTCAGAAGTTTTGAGAATGCTTAGAATATATTTCTTTTAACATCACCATAGTTTGTTTAATTCTTAGGATCATCATTTTATAGCTAGAAGAGAATTTAAAAGCTGTTCTAGGCTAATCTCTTCTTTTTTAGAGATAGGAAACTGAGGCTCAGAAAAGTTGTAATTTTCATAAGATCATAGAGCAAGTTCTTCATTTAGAGTTTTCATTTTAATAATAATGAGACATTTGTATCCACATTTCTCAAAGGACACTGGGCACATATTCAGTGGAAGTGTTTTTGCTGTTTTGCTATAGCAAAAGGAATGAGGTGAATCTCTTTTGGATCTTGTCCAAAAAGCTTAATTTTTACAATGATAAAAGAGCCCATTCATAAGATTATTTCAGGGGCAGCTACATGGCACAGTGGATAGAGTATCTGCCCTGGAGTCAGAAGGAACTGAGTTCGATTGAGATTATTTCTTCTGTTAATGAGATGGTTGTTTCTCTAGTATGGGCTCAAAGGACAGTGTTACAAGTTTATTGCAAATAATTAAATAAAATTTAACAGATTGAATGCCATTGCTTTCCTTTTAAATGCCCTATTAATTTCACAACCATCATGGCATTACAGATTGAAGATTTTGTTTTAAAACTATAGACTAATTGAATGTAAAATATATGACTTAACTTTGTTACAGATTCCATGCAGAACGAGCCATTGGAATCATCAATCATATCCTTCCAGAAGACCATCTTCTTTTAGCTTCCTCAAAGAGAGTGAAAGGTACCTTTTCTAATTTTATTATTTAATTTAAAATGAATTTATGGCATTCAAGATAAGGATAATGGCTTTTTCTTTTGGTCTAGCTAGACAGGTTGCTATGTATCTGCTTTTTTTATTTTTATATGCTAGACATTGTAAAATGTTATATTTTAAATGATTGCCTAAGAGTAGTTAAAACAGTTGCTAAAGAATATTATAGACTATATTTTCAGATTTTATTGGGGTAGTTATTTTTTACTAATTGCATCAGATTATAAAATTGTGACTGTTTTATTTTCTTTTCAAGATTTCTTAAGTGCCAGACACTGGAAATAATCAATGTTAATTTTAATATTGAGTCATCTTAATCTCATTGCAAAACATGTTGTCAAATTTGTTTTTGTATCTCTGTTTTGATCTTTTGTTGAAGCTCCAGGTAGTTGACTTCTTTAGTTTTTTTAAGACTAGGCATAAAGTATATATGTTTGATAATTCATTTTATTTCATTTCTTTGATGTGTGGTTAGAGATTAGATGTCACAAGATATGATTTCACAAGTTTCACTAGTGCTTTGCCAGTTATTCTTTTAATGTACATTTAAAATTTTTATTTAGTTTTTCTTTTATGTAAAAAATAATCTCCCTGATAAATTTACACTCAAGCAAAATCCACTGAAATGTTTTTAACTAACAGAATTTAATTTTGACCTGTGAAAGACTAAGATTCATGTACAAGACTGTATAAGTACATATTTGTCATTGTTTCAAAATGTGAAAAGAAATCAAATGGTGGCAAATATTGGCAAATTTACAAAATATTTTTTACTGTTGGATAACTCAAAATCACTGGTCCATTCTTTAAATAAAAAAAAAAAATTAAGAGCTTTTCTTTTTTAGTATGAAAAATGTACTATTCACAAAGTTTTATTATGAAAAATATTAAAAATTTATCTTGACATAATTTTGCACACAGCATACTGTAATGGAAAGAACATTGAATAGCATCTGATTCCTACCTCACATGTACTCACTGTTTGACAATAGGGAGAAAAATTAAATTTTTCTGAACTTCACTTTTTTTTAATTGGCTTTTTTGTTATACATGTATGTTTATTTTTAAAATTCATATTTCTTTATGCTTCCTGCCCTGAGAGTTGTCAGAACAAAAGGGAAAAACTGCGAGACAAAAAACAAAACAGAAAAAGTGAACTTAAGTGCTTTTCATAGATAATATGGACTTATGAATGTTTTGATTATGATTTCTAGCTGTCAAATATAATAATTTTCATTCTTTTTTCAGCACTTATTTTGGAGGAGATCGCAATTGACTGTCATAATAAGGAAACTGAACAGAGGCTGCTTCAAGAAGCTCATGATTTGCATCTGTCTTCACTCCAACTGGCTAAAAAAGCTTTTGGGGAGTTTAATGTTCAGACTGCAAAACACTATGGCAACCTTGGGAGACTTTATCAATCTATGAGAAAATTTAAGGTAGGGGTGTTTTGGCTAAAAAAATTTCTACCCGCTTGTACCCAGAACAGTGATTTTTGTCTGAGCATAATGCATTTTGTTTCTCTGGAACTAATAAATGATTCCACAGAAATGTATTTAAAATAATTAGCATGCATTTTGGTAGCCCAACAGCTTCAGAATGAATGTGTTTGATGAACTTAATGGTTTCCCTTATGGGAGAAATTTCTTTATTCGGTACAACAAGCTGCTGAACTTGAGAGCAAGTATAACTTAGTTGTTATATCTGGAAATTTTTGTTTGAAAACCAAATAGCAGTTTGCCAGAGATTTTATAGAGGGAATGCCTGCTTCAGGTAGGAGTTGGATTACACCTCTGAATACCTTTTCTATTCTATAAAATCTAAAAATGCTTTGTGTTTCTATATTTTGATGGATCTTAATTATCTTCCAGGAAGCAGAAGAAATGCATATCAAAGCAATTCAGATTAAAGAACAACTTCTTGGTCAAGAAGATTATGAAGTAGCTCTTTCAGTGGGACATCTGGCTTCTTTGTATAACTATGACATGAATCAATATGAAAACGCAGAGAAACTTTACTTGAGATCAATAGCAATTGGTATATCATTTTTAACTTTTTTCCACTTCACTGATTAAATTGAGCAATATGACATTTTTTATTTGAAGCAAATGAATGCATTGGAAGCATTTGAAAGGTATTAATCATTTTAGAGCTGCTGTACATAGAAACCACAGGAATATACAAGTCAGACAACTTGCATAAATGGGACTCCTTTCCTTCACTTTTGGACCCAGTTTCTATTTACTGTATAATGTTGCAGCTTAATAAAGGTGGTAATAGATTAGTTTAAAATAATCACATTAGTATGTTTTTAAATAATAAATGAAAAAAAAGTAACTTCTTTTAAAATCTTTTCACATTTAATAATTTTTTATGAGAATGGACAGCTTATATTTAATGTGTTCCTGTTTTCTTGTTCTCTATAGTCATTATTGAACATCACATGGGGAAAGATAAATTTAGAAAACTGAGATATTTGGCTGCCTTTTTTCATTTGCTCTTCTATGAAGTTGTCTTTTTCTGATTATCAGTTAAAAATTAACACGCCATTGGTAATTTAGCTGTGTAGAATTAGTTGTTGAAGTTATGGTAGTTTGGTGATATTCTTCACACTATAGAAAAACTAATTTAGAGAATCTTTTTTTTTCTGTTAATGGCAGCATAAGTAATTCAGACTTTTACACATCAGTTTCCTGACAGCGTCATAAAATAAAGAACAAATTTAGTTGAATTTTCATCATTTTAAAAAAAAATTAGGAAATTCTCTTAATCTAATTTTTACATTAATGAGCAATAGCACTTTCATATATGCAAAAAAATGTGATTCTGTGGTATGTGGATTATATATGTATATGTACATATATGCATACAGATACATTTACATACATACATACACACACAGCAATATAGTTATAGATAAGATTATCTCTTGTTTGCTGAATGGGTTGGGTGTATCCCAGGATCAAAGCCATCTTATGGACTAGAAGTTCCATATTACTATTCTTCTGCTTTCTCATAAAAAAAAAATTGTGTCTCATGTAATCACTTAAAGCAGTATAAGTTAAATCACAGGTATGACTAGATCCTTAATTAATGTCTCTGTGTTCGAATTCCTTTCAAAAGACTAAAACGAAGGCACCTGATACTATAAACTTATTTGGTCTTGTTGAAAATCTAATTATAGTTTTGCCAAAGTTTCTTATTTTTCTTTTTTCTTTTTTTTTTTTTTTTTAGGGAAGAAACTTTTTGGTGAAGGCTATAGTGGACTAGAGTATGATTATCGAGGTCTCATTAAACTTTATAATTCAGTTGGCAATTATGAAAAAGTATTTGAATACCACAATATTCTTGCCAATTGGAACCGTTTGCGGGATCGTCAGTTTTCAGTGACAGATGCTCTGGAAGATGTAAACACCAGCCCGCAGTCCACTGAAGAAGTGGTTCAATCTTTCCTGATGTCTCAGAATATTGAAGGACAGAGCTGCTGAGGGTGAACCTCAATTAACCAATTTACCTTTTCCCAGATTCCAGGGGAATTCATACTGTGAAATCAAAACCATATAGTTTTCTGGGACTGGAATTTGCGTTGAAACACTGGTCCAGTCCATTGAAGACCCTGTTTGGGTAACCCCTGTCTCACAGAGTGCCCGTAGGAATAAGCGCGTATTCAATTTCTTATCAGCATGTACAGCATGTGTAGTAGTCTGGCTCACATTTTCAACCTAGTAGAACAAACACCAGAAGATCCTATTTTTTTCTTTTTCAAAGGAAGTCATTTTGCAGAGAGCCTGCAAGAAAAACCCTAAATAAAACTATTTAAGAGTTTAAAAGAGTTGCATTCTTATTATGAAAGGATGATTTTAACAACTGTTTTTAACAAATAATTCTTCCATGTGGAGGTATTCAATACTGTATTGTAAAAAGATTTTATGGAAAACAGTCTTTATATGCAATATAGAAAAGTTAATTACAAGTACTAATGAAAGAGGGATAATCCTGACTTAGGTTTGGCTGCCTTACCAAGGGGAGTAGAGAAGAACCATTCCAGAAACATGTTGTGAATCATACTATGTTGCAAGGGAAGGACTGTTAGTTCATCTGAACTGGACCATTGTTGATCTGTAAGTAATAGAAGATCTGGTAGACCAGCAATCTTTGCTTTTTGAGGTTTTTTTTTTTTTTTTTTTAAGGTTTTGAGTTTTGGGAGGGAAAGGGGTTAGAGTACAGCAAATATAATTTTATGACAGGACCAGGAAGATCTAAAGAGGACCAGTCTTTATAGCCTGAGGTTATTTGGACCAGTGGCTTTAATTTAATATTTCTGTCCTTGCATATACCTTTACCAGTAGAGTGATTTCATTTAGATGTATGATGATCAATGATATGCAAAAATTATATTCATGTAATAGATTTTTAAAAAATACTAGGAATGAAAGTGTTGACAGTGGCATGTCTTTAGTAAAGGTACACAATGTTGATGCCATAAGCAACCCTAGAGATGCTTAAATATTTACCACAGCCACCCCTCTCCTCTACCACTCATTTTAAATAAGCTTACCAGTGATTGAAGCAGGAACACATATACTGGCAGATAATTTTGTGGAAAAATCCAGTTCTGTGTATGAGGACTTCATCTTACTACTTTGGAGCAGAAGGGGTCATTGAAGAGAGGGAGGTATTCCCCAAAAGCACAATAGGTCTTTTTGTGATGCTTCATTTCTGTAGTGAATAATCATACAACCAGAAATATATTTGCTAGAAAAGCATCAATTCTAAAGTTCCCCTAACACTATATGCCTGTTTCACTAGCTTGTCTTAATTTTCGTTTGTTGGGTTTTAAGGTGATTTAAAAAAAAAAAAAAGTCAGGTTATTAAATATTGAGGTAACATAAAAATTTGGTGACATTTGTCATGTAGCAATTTAGAAATAAAGAGGTCTTTTACTATTACCTCAATTCTTATTATAGTAGCACAAATTGTGCTTCTATAGTTAAGCGTCTGGGTTTTCCCCCCTATTTTCAGGGGTTTCATGATTTGGCTGTTGAGATTTTACTCCTAGTTGAAGCTTGGAGTGATGCTTGTATGAGTGACTGTGTTTTTGTTTTAGCATTAGGGGTGGGGTAGAAACGTACTTAAGGGTCTCCCAAGTTGAGTGCAAAAAAAAAAAAAAATGAATTAAATGATTTCAGACACTTTAAATTACTCAGCAAGGTTTTATTTTAAGTTACTATTTTGCGGTCAGTTTTTCATGGGACTGGGGGCAGGGAAGAATAATGCAGGAAAGATTCCTAATAAGAATGATATTAGAAATTATTACAGAAATTTGGTTTTACTTATTGCAAAGATGTCTTAATTTTTTTTTAATTATGGATTAATTTGTACAGGCATATCAGCAAAACAATGTGGAACCGCTTCTAGTCATGCAGTCTGATGTCAAAAGCCAGCTTTTTATAAAATCCACTAGTCTGTGTGCTTAAGACTGTAGTCTATTCAAGTTGTTCAGCTCTACCCTAATGGATGATTGTAATATTTAAATTCCCCCTAAAAGATTGCATACAGGATAGAGTCATGGTGTTCCCATGCTGCAATATGAAGTTTTAAAGTAAACCACATATTGGGAACAAAAAGGGAGAATGGTTAGAGGGAGGGTTACACACAGAGAGAGCCTCAGAGAATGTAATCAAGCAATTTCCTCAAATTATTCTGTGATAAAATATTGATCCATCTAAAATCTTAGCTCAGAGGGTGACATTTCCGGTAATAGCACAAAATACACTTCCATTCAGAATAATATCAGTATTTCTTGGAGTTTTTGCCTTTGTTCTCAAAGGATATAAAACTCAAGACTTTAACATCATTTTGATGTAAGTTTATGTGAGCTCATTTACATCATAATTTAATATAAACTTTCCCATTTTCAGAGAAAGAAAAGTTGAAAGAGGGACTTTTCAGTTTATTTTAGTAATTTCTGGTGTTAATGAGGAACAATTCCCTGGTAAGTGTAAGGTTTCACCTTTAATGGAGGGAGCATTGTATGATTGAAAGAGATGAATGTGATCATAATGTAAAAGAGTGACAGCCTCATTAAAATGAATAAAACTGTTATGCTTACTCAGTGCTTGGAAAATATTTTACTTTTGTGAACCTCCCTAACAATTGTGTTATGTTCAGAAACTTTAGGGTTTGGGGGGAAGTTCTTCATGAGTAGATCTAGTTCTTACCTTTCCCTTAATCTTATTCCTTCTCTTCCCCAGTTCTCCATCTGACAGTTAGCATTGCTAAAGTTGAGTGTGTTAATAATAAACACTCATTTAACACTAAATTCAATTCTAGACAGCCCTCCATTAAGATTAAGGCTTCATATAAGTTTTCTTAGGCTATCAGATGTTCCCCTGAGCTGACTGTACTTAAGACCATTTTTACCACCTATCACCAACAAATCTCTGCCGCTGCTTTGTAGAAGGACACTCACTACCATTGTTATCTCGATACCTGTTGTTTAAATTTATTGCACACAAGATGGGTTTTTATTTGTGGGGGTAAGGGAAAAAAGTTTTTCTTGGGCCTAACTTGTTAGGAAGAGTGCTTTTGATATCCTAAAAATGATTCCCCCAAATGCTGAATTGTGCTGTACTGGGAAATATATATTCTATTTCCTGTTATTCCATGTGCTGGCAAAGTATTGGGCAGAAAACACAGGCCTAAGACATGATCCAAGCTGCTAACAGTAATTGATTTGAAAAAAGAGTTCAGTGAGTAACGAAGGATATGAGCTACTCCCTGGTTGTAAATTCCTATGTTTTGTTGCCTGTGCTGCTTACAAACTGCTATTCGTGGCAAAAAATACTTTTTACCAGGAAAAATGCTTATTTGAAAGTCCAGATTTCCTTTTGGGGTTTTATTTTCTTGTCACAGAAATGAACATACATTTTAACTTTTGGCTTTGGAAAATTCTTGCCAAGAAACAAAAATGGTTGGAAAAACCCTGAAATCTAGATTAATCGCCACATTGAAGAGCATTAAGTATGCTTTTGTCCCCAAATCTCAGGAAAGTTTTAGGCAATGAAACCAATTTTTCCCTGTTGGTGATTTTGAAGGAGTGTGCTTTAGGGATTTTGTTTTTAACAATACTGTATTTTAATTGCAATCTTAGGTATCTATAGCATGAGTGGCCTTAGTGAGTTTGTTGAAGTGCACATTTTTTTCAAAGGTAAATTTTAAGATGAAAATAAAGTATGTGTGTATGGTGTGTGTGTATATATACATATATACACACACACACACATATATATGCATATATATATATACTATATACATAGATATCTAGAAAACTTGGTTTGTGGTGCACAAGTTAAGTGTTGGATCACTAAATAACTGTTGCAGGTACCATTTGTGTAACATTTTTCATTTATGTACATTCCTTTTAAGGAAGCTATGTTGCCATGGTAACTAAAACTTTATAGTTTAGTTCTACTTTCATGGTGTGAATGAATGCTACATTTATTAAATATTACCAGGTTCAGTACTATTTTTATACTTTATGCTACAGGGGATTTTAATTTAATGGGATTCTTTAAAAAAAAAAAAAAAAAGTAATTGCTTGACTATTAAAAGCAACTTACTTAAAATATCTTTATGTGAGAATCCCCACTAATAGTGCCACAGTAATTTATATAGACATACCTAGGTCATTACTAGATTTTGAAGACAATTCTTTGTTGTGTCAAGAATAATCTTTCGTATCATACTTCGCACAGACTTGTAGTGCCCAACATTATTTGTAACCATCAAACCATATTGAGTATGTTTGTAACCAGCATTGTGATATTCTGTAATTGTATTGCTAAAAATGATTGACCTAATAAATAGAGTGTTCCTGCATTCATAGTATCTGTTTCCAATTTAGTTGTGATTGTCTGGTTTGGGTTGGGGGGCCTGTCTTCTAATTACTGTTCAAAAGCATGTGCTATAGTAGAAAGAAATTTAGGCGCTCTCAGTAAACTGGAGAATACTGCTGGCCTGGAGATCAGGGTTCAAATCCTGCCGCTGATACACAGACTGTGTGCCTTTGGCCAAGTCACTTCATTTCTGTTTCCTAGTTGATGGTAAAGGCAGAGGTACTTTAACTGGGAAGTCCATTTAAATCTAGTGCCTGTCTCTTCTTACTGTTCACATTTAATTACCTTAACTTTAAACTATCTTTGATTTGAAAGCAAAAGGTAAAGACTGCTGTTTCAGGAGGGAAAGAAAAGGAAAGGAAGCAGTTATGTACCAGGCACTAGGCTAAATGTTTTACATTGATTTATCTCCTTTGGTCCTCACAGCAACCTGCAAGGTAGGTGCTGTTTTTACCTGTTGGGGAAATTGAGGCAGAAGTTAAGTGACTTGCCCAGGGTCATACAGCTTGTGTCTGAGGTTGGCTTTGAACTTAGGACTTCTCCAGGCTCAGTGCTCTAAACTTTGAGCCACCTTGCTCTTAAAGAGAACAAATGTTTCTAATAACAGTGAATATGTTCTTAGGGTTGAAGGCACATGGCAGCAGCATAAATTGAAGTTATAAGGGGAAGCAAGGTGACGTTGTGGATTGAGCAATAGCCATAGAGTCAAGAAGACCCGATACCAGTTGTGTGACCCTGAGCAAATCACTTAACCCTGATTGGCTCAAAAAAGAGAGATGAAGTGCATGCACATACACCTTTGACTTGAGAATGGGAAAGTAGGAAAAACACAAGTTCAGGGTTCAGTAAACTAAATACCATATCAAAAACAGTTTAATTATTCAATGTAAAATAGCTTTAGATTTTTGCATAGACCTGGGCCTTCTCTGTTTTAACAGTAGCTGACATAGTTTCTGTATTTCCCTTCGTCTTCTACATGACTATATGTCCCCTCTCTTCTTCCTAGTTCTGCTTGCAGGGGATAGAAACACTGAAGGGAAACTTTTGGTGCCATAGTAATCATAGTACACACTTGTTTTTAAGAGCTTTGGCCTTGGTTTTTCTCTGACTTGGAAGTTTTACCAGAAAGCAGGGGAGGAGGGCTATAAAAGATGGTGTAGGTGTTATACAACCAGTGATCAGTTACATAGAGCTTCCCAGTCTTAGCCCTGGCTTTGTATGAATGAGATTCTCAAGTCTATTAACAAGGAGGAGTCGGGTAGATTGGGTTGTCCTTTTGAAAGTCAGTTTTAATCATATAGAAACAGCTTTTCAAGTGATTTGCTGTTTAATGATTCTGCTATTGAAATATGAAGATCACAGTACAGGAAAGAAGAGACTCAAAAATCCCTCTTTCCTGTTAATGGATCTTCTCCTTAGTTTTCCTAACTCAAGCACTTTGTCACTAACAACCTTTAGCAACTAAATGAGTGTCAACTCACTCAGTTTTTTACTTCGTGGAGAATTATTGAGTCTCTTTTTTGTTGGTACCCAGGTACTCAAGCTTCTCTTTAATTCCACTCTTCCTTCAAAATGTCAGGGCTAAGTGTAGAATTAGTTAAACTGGAAGTATGAGGTCTTTTGTGGTTGGAATATGGGACAAGAAGAGTGGTATGAAATATGGGTGATGTGTGGAAAGTAATCTAAACAGAGTTTCTCTCCATCTGTTATGGATTAGGTATCTGGCATCCCCCTCTGTGTACCATGAGTTCTTGAAGCAAAGCTAACCTTGAAAATGTCGTATTTGAAACTTGTAGACAGGGAGTGATATAGTGGATAGAGCGCTATATTTGTGACTTAGAAAGATCTGAGTTCAATTTCTGCTTTAAAAACACTAACCTGGACAAGTCAATTTCATCTGTAAAATGGAGATGTTAGCACCTACCTCACATGCTTCTGAGGATCTAATGAAGTAACTTAGGTAGAGTTTTTTGCAAATAAACACTTGCTGTTATTTTCAAAGTTTGCTGGCTCGTTACAGTGCATTCCAAAATCCTACATGCTTGCAACTCTTTCATGCTTAGGTTTTTCTATTTTCTGTTTAGAGACACAAAGCCTGAGCAAAAATAATAAACCAAGAAAGGGTTTTCAGTGTCTATGAAAGTTTGTTCCATAGCTTGGAATTCCATAGAAGTATTTGTTCCTGTCTCCCAGTTCCTCCAGAAGATCTCCCTACACAAGTTTACCTTCTATTTTCAATTTTCAATGCGTTTCAAAACTTTGTTGTGTCATAAAACTTTAAGGCAATGTTTCCAAATAAGGACAGTCCTATTGTCTTTAAGTTCTCAACTCATTCTAAGATTTGATAATAATTTGAAGAGAGCAAGCTTACCTATTATGTTTTGTTTTGTGCTTCTTTATCAAAACTTTTTAAGGTTCTAGATGGCAGGTTTCATAAAGTCTCAAGTAAAAGGAATTTTCTTATTACTGTGACAAATAAATTGGAGATACCCAGATTGGAATGGGATATACAGCACCTTAATTTGTTTATTTGTACCAAAAATTAGTTGACAGAAGGTTGGATAAGGATTGACAGACTCTCAGAATCCTAAGCAAAATCCTATACCATTCCTGTGATCCTTAAGATATCCTTGATTATTTTAGAGGCCCAGCCTAAAAAGATTTAATTGAGCCTAACATTCTACCAGCTGGCTGTGATATGATATATCCAGTGTTTGTAACAAATTTAATTTTCCTTGAGGGAAATATTTTCCCCCTCTTTAGCTAGAAAGTCTAATACTGTAGTCAAAGTTAGTTAACCAGAGCAAAAGGCCAAGACAAGTAAAATTCACTCAAACCAAAATGTGAACTCACACCAACTTAGAAGTCTCCTGGTTACCTTCTTTCAAGAGAAACACAACAGGTGGAATCTATATTGGTTGAAACTTGTGTATCAAAGAAAATAACTTTTTCTTTTTTCTGTCCCTTCTTATAAATGGGGGCGGGGGAAAGCTTGGTTAAGTAATCTGGACTTATGAAAAGAAATATCCAGCTATGGTTAACTCTGTTCTCTGTGTTTGGGATAGGTAGTAGACAGTAGTATTTTATTATAAAATTAAGGTTAATTAATGTCCCTTGTATCAATTCATTGTTGAGTACTATGCCTTAGACATAGGTAATTAATAAATGTTTGTGAAATTATATCCATACCCTTTGAACCAGAGACTCCATTATTTGGCTTATACACCACCACCCTGCCCCCTTCCCTCCAAGGAAGCCATTAGTAAGAAAAAAAATCTCCATAGTTCCAGAAATGTTTAGCAGTACTTTTTTTTGAGATAGCTAAGAATTGGAAACAAAGTAGATACCCATTAATTGGGAAGTAATTAAACAAGTTGTATATAAACGTAATGGACGCGGTGGATAACAAATGTGTATGATACAAAGAAGTCTGGAAAGATATCCATGAATTGATGCAGAATAAAGCAAGCAGAGCCAAGAAACACCTACATACAGTAACTATAGTGTAAATGGAAAGAACAGTGACATCAAAATATCAAAAGTAAATGTAACAAAATTATTAAGATGAAGTGGGATTCAAAGAGATAAGATTAGACATCCCTAATCTACCCCTTCGTGGAATTGGGAAGTCTTCAAGTATTATACATTGCATGTATTTTTGGACTTCTTCAGTGTATTGATCAGTTGTGCTGACTCTTTTTTTCCCTCTCTAAAGTACTATTTGTTTTATGGGATGACCCTTTGGGAAGTGGAACAGGAACTGTATATGGGATATTGCTATGATTCAAGAAACAAAATGTCAATAAAAACTTAAAAAGTTAAATATGAATGTTGCTCATCCTCCTCCAATGGTCAGACTTAGAAGTTATAGGGCATTTATGTTTGTAGTCAGCTTGGTAAGAGACATGATTTGATGAGATCAAGAAGACCTCTCAGTAGAATGTAAGCTCTCTGTGGGCATGGACATTTTAAAAATTTGTTTTGTCTATCTCCAGCAACTAGCATGATGCTTAGTAAATACTTATTGAATTTAATCGAAGGCAAGTCTTGCCTTATAACTTTTTGCCCCACCATCCTTTCCTCTTCTAAATTTTAAATATTCCTTTGTGTCAAATTGTTTCCTGTGAAAAATAAGATGTGTTATTAGTCATTTTCACTTTTAGTATAACTGAGCTTATTAGATTCTAAGTAAGATCAGGTAAATTATGAGAGCACATAATTTAAGTGGGTGAGAGTAGAAGCTTGAAATTGTGGGAGTACAAGGCTGTTAGATGTCCATGCTACCTCTGGGTGGTGCCATTGCATTGCATGAAGGGGCTCTCCCACAGCATCACATTATGAAAAAGGGCCTGAGCTTAATTCAAACTAATCCGCCTTCACCTTTTTTGGGAAAGCTTTCCCTGGAAGGTGAGGGCGAATTGTAACTCTCTTCAGTTAGGAATACCAGCTATACTGACAGCCTTTTGTCTTCATTTGTCAGTATCCCACAATCATCATCATTATTACAGGAAATCGAAAGCCATCCTTAATGACTGCATCAGCATCATCTAAACCAGACTGGAAAATACTGATTTAAGAGGTGGTGAGAAGAAGGGGACAGAAGATTCGCAGCAGGTACTGAAAAGACCTGAAACTTTAGCACTAGCAGCTTGGAAAGAATTCTTAAAAGGACTTTTCTATATTCAACAATTTTCTAACTTATTTTCCCCTTCTAAGCAAAATGTATTTTGATCTCAATTTGGCATGAATGAAAACATTGGAGTATGGTTTTCTTTGTTTTGAGAAATGTTGCTTTCCTTTCCCCTATCTACTTCCCCCCCCCCCAACCAACCCATTTCTTATCTTTCCAGGCTCCTGTGACTGAACAGATTGGCCAAACTAAAGATGAATTTTAGTATGTTTATTTCCCTCCCTATCTACTACTAATTGCCATCCCCAATGATCTGTGAATAAAGATAATTTTGTCTTCTCTCCCTCCCTCATATCTCCTTACCCTCTCTTCTCCCCCAAACCAAAAGCCTTGGTATAAAGAGGAAGATTCTAGGGTAGAATGGGGTTATAGGTGTTGAAGGAAGCAGAGTGATTTCAGGACAATGGGGAAGCTGGGTTCACTGTCCTAGGTGGGTCCTCCTATGGGTGGCTCTCAGGGGTTCTGAGGGCTTCCTTCATTTTCTTTCTCTTCAGTTTTGGTTTATGGGAAGGTTTCTTTATAGAGTCTGGAAAAAAAAAGGTGATAAAGAAGGTCTTGTCAACATAGAGTCCCACCCAGCCCACAGAGGTGTGTGAGGTATAAAGGAATTGCTGGTTATGATAACTTCCTTTTTCCAAAATGATTTGTTTTTGAAATTTAATTTTAATGGACAAAAATTTTTATACCCCACATTGAAAATTTAAAAATAAAACAAAAACCTTGTAATAAATAATGCATAGTCAAGCAAAACATAGACCTTCATTGTTCCATTGACATCACCTTTTGTGATCATTGGGAAATGAGATAGAAATTGGATCTTTGAAATCATTATTGGTCATTGATCAGACTAAGTCCATGTGCTTTTTATTATTGCCTTTCCCCTCCCCTTCAAAGTGATTCCATTGTATAGATGAGGAAACAAGTCAGAGAACTTGTGATCATGGTCACACATAAGATTACATGGCATAATAAAGACCGGAACTCAAAAGCCCCTTATTCCATGCTGTTCCCACCATGTCTTCTAATAGACCAACCAAACCTCATATAATCAGTTTTTTTTTTTTCATTTATTCCAGGGTACAAGTTCAAGAATAATTTCTAAATCCCATTTTCATATTTCAATAATCACAAGAAAGTACTGCTATCCAATGACAATTTTAACCAAGTATAAAGCAATATGATGAAATGGAAAGAGAACAAGAAGTTTTATTAAGAAACTTAAGTGATAAAGGCTATCTTTTCCTGCGTCCTAACTCTACCACTTGCCACCTATCCATATTCCTTGGACTCCATTTTAATATTTGTAAAATGAGTGTGGAGGAAAACATTCAAAATCCAAACATTTCCCTACAACTACATCACAGATATCTAGAAAACATACCAGAAAAAGTTCTAATTGTGAAATTAAGGGGGAAAAAAAAACCAATCTCATTTCCAGTTCAAGTTGGAATAAAAAATAGAAGTCTGTGAATATTGGCCACTGGATCTACCCAGAAATGAAAACATTGAACATTTCAGTACAAACAAGAGGTGGCAGCAGATCTGGCAAAGAGAGGCTTGATCCTATGCAAGGAGTACAGGTGCCAACTAGAAGAGTAATTGCAAGTAGGAGTGATGGTCTAGAGCAATGAGCAGTTGTAAACTGGTGTGTGTGTGTGTATCTAGAGAGAAATGTACATTTGTGTGTGTATATTGAAGAGCAAGAATAGAAATAAAAAATAGTTGTATAATTCTGATACTGTGGCCAGAGCATGAAGTACAAAGTCAAGAATTAAGGCTGATAAAATTAACAAAGAATAACAAAATCCTACTAAAAAAGTTTATGATAATAAGGATGCCCAAGACAAATCCAGAAAAAAGAGAATGAATTCAAAACATATCCAAGTAAAACCTTAAAGAAAGGTAGAACTGGAGAAATAAAAAACAAGGTAGAGTTTAGGCACAAGTTCAGCTAGAATTCTGAGAAGAGGTAGAGAGTTTGACTTTTAATCAAAAATTTATAAATGAAATAAAAGTTTTAGAGGAAACAATTGGAAAATAAGTGAATGCGTGTAGGGAAATTGCAAAAGATAAGAACTATGGGAGAAAGATAGAAATTAACAGCTTGGCATAAGAAACATAAGCAATAGATTCTTTGAAAAATCTGAATGTACCAAATAAAAATTAGTGAGTGGGACAAAGGAAAATTAACGTCAAAAGGCTGGGGAGAAAAAAGATATATCAAAAACAACTGACTTGCTACACTCCAAGGAAGTCAAAGAAAAATAAGTCCCATGTGGACAAAAAGGATTTTATAGCAGCTCTTTTTGTGGTAACAAATAATTGGATGTGTGAGAATGCTCATCAATAGGGGAATGGCTGAACAACTTATGGTATGTAAATGTGATAGAATACTATTTTGCAGTATGAAATGATGAAAGGAATGATTTCAGAAAAACTTGGTAAGACCTATGTAAACTGATGCAAAGTGAAATGAGCAGAATCAGGAGCGTAATTACATAGTAATAGTAATATTGCAACTGTAAAAGACTTGGTAATTCTGTTTAGCACAATGATCCACCACTATACTCCAAAGATATGTGTGATATAAAATGCTATTCACATTTCCAGGTAGGTAGAGAACCAATGTACTCAGAGTATAGATTGAAGTGTAAGTGTGTGTGTGTGATTTTTCTTGCTGTTTTTCATTTTTTGTTAATGCAGCAATATGTTTTGCATGACTGTATAATAGTATTTGCTCTCTTTTCAAAGGGCTTGAGAGGAGACAGAAAAAAAAGACAATATGGAATTGAAAATAAATTTAAATGAAAAATAACTGAACTGGAAAACAAATTAAGTAGAGGCCACTTAGGATTACTGGAAAGCCATGACCAAAAAACCAGTTTAGATATCATATTTTAAGAAATCTACCTGAATGTCTTGGAACCAGAGGGCATAATGAAAATTTAAAATTCCCTAAAATATTATAGCAAAAATTCAAACGACCTTGGTCAAAGAAAAATTACTGCAGACTATCAGAATTCAAGTACCCAGGAACTACAGTTGGGATTGCATAAGATTTAGCAACCATCACTATAAAGAAATGGAGAGCTTGGAATGCAGTGTTCAAGAAGGCAAAAGAGTTAGACTTTAAAACAAAAATAACTTACCCAGCAAAACTGAGTATAATCCTACAGGGGGAAAAATGAACCATTAAGGAAATAAGATATTTTCAAGCTCTCCTGATGAAAAGATCAGAGCTGCATAGGAACACTGAAATACAAACACAAGAGTCAAGAGAGACATATAAAGACAAAAGTGAACAATCTGTCACAAGGGAATAAACAGGGATAACCTTTTATATTCTAATATAAAACATGATACATCTGCTCCTCTATTATCAGGCATCATAGAGTCTAATGAGACATGACCTAAGAGTGGCTTTCTTCTTTTTTTAATGTTTTGATTATCTTAGAAGAAAGGAAAGAGGGAAAAGGAAAAACACTGTACGGGAAGAGAGGAACGATAGGGGAAATCTCAATTTATGTGGACAATTTGAAGATTATATAAACAAGGAGGAAGAGGCTGGGGAAGAGCATGACATTTGAACCTCACTTTAATCTGGATTAGTCAAAGCTAAATAATGTGGTTAGGTGTAGAAATATATTTTGCTCAAGAGGGACAGAAAAGTTAAAAGAGAACAGGAGAGTAAAAACTAACTTTGGAAGGTAGATCACAAAGATGAATTTAAAAAGAAAGAAAAAAAGATAAGAATCTGTTATTGGACTTTGGACATAAGAAAGAGAAAAAAGGCCAGAGAGCAAAGGCAGATTACATCAAACCTAGAGTGCTCTTGATGAGCACATTTCTCTTACCACCTTCTCTTTTACCAAAAGAGAACAGGAAACAGATCAACACAATGACTGACCACAATTTCAGAGGAGTCTTGATGAAATCTGCTACACACTTCCTGATAGGTAAAAGACTCAGTATGTGGATAGACATATTTTGAACATGACCAAGGTAGTGATGAAGTAGGAAAACCCGAGTTTAAATCTGATCTCAGGCCCTAGCTGTGTGACTTTGGACAAGCCACTGAAGTTTCCTCATTTATAAAATGGCAATAATAGCACTTTTCCCGAGAGTTCTTGTGAAAATAAAATAAGAGAATATTTTTAAGCACACAAACTTTAAGGTGCTATATAAATCCTAGTTACTATTATTACATAATTGTCACAAAAGCTTTATTTTTCAATGGGAGGATGTTGGAGGGATATTTTAAAAATATAATTTTTAAGAGCTGTACCTTGAATACAGTTAAAACTAGAAAGAAAACAGTCAACTAGGGAAGAAATCTTTGCAACATTTCTCTACTATAGGTCTCATTTCCAAGATATAAAAATGGTTCAAATATATTAAAATAAGAGCCATTTCCCAGTTGATAAGCTGTCCAAGGATGTAAGTTGTGTTCAAAGGAAAAAAATCTAAGCTATCAGGAACCATATGAAAAAAAAAGTTCCCAGTCATTAGAGAAGTGAAATTTCCCCCCCCCCCCCCCCAGGCTGGGGTTAAGTGACTTGCCCAGGGTCACGAGAAGTGAAAATTAAAACAACCACGAACTGCTCAGTTTGGGGCAAAGATGACCAAGAAAAATAACTAATAGGGGAATCAGGAAAACAGACAAAATAATGCACTCTAGTAGAGCTTTGAAATGAATCAACAATTCTGGATTGTAAGTTGGAATTTCTAAATTGTACATTCCTTTAAACATACATCTTTACTAAGACTATACTCCAGAACAATAAAAAAAAAAAAAAAAAAGAGGGAAAGTAACTACAATGACAGTGATGTGACTGAGCAAATGATTTTATATCCTATAGAATAGAGAATGGGGCCCATTTTCTAAAAGCTCTCCTTATAATTTAACATCTCCATAATTTTGTTTCTTTTAATGCTTAAGGTGATGTAAATGCTCAGTACATGCATACCACCCTGATTCCTCTTCTCTCCTCAACCCCCCAGCATTCCTGTTTGGCTCAGATTTGTGCTTACAGCAAAGCTGCCCTATAGGGTGAAATCCCAGTTGGGAGGGGAAAAGATTTATGTCAGCAGATCCAGTGGGATTTGGAATGAAAAAAAGTCTTTAAGGCCCTGTGCTCTCAACTCTTCAAAACAGCATGCTCTTTCTTAAATTCCCAAGCTATTCCCTAGCCAGAGGTTTTTAAGAATAGAAAGGACTGGCCTTTTCATCTCTTATGAAAAAGGAAGATGTAGTTTCAGGCTTCAGTCAAGATGACCTGAATTTGCGTCTTGACTTACACATTTATGTGACTCTGGCATAAGTCACTGACCCTGTTTCCTCATCTGCAAAATAGGGACAATAGAGTACCAACCTCTGAGAGTGCTTATTGGGAATCAAAGGAAATTATATATGTAAAGTTCTTAACATTAAAATATCATATGTCCATCTTATCCAGTCCTAAGTGGGGTAGAAGGGTTGCTATTATGTCCCCTACTTCCACTTTTTAGGGTAGATAGGTTTATTGGAGTAAGCCTAATTTTGTAATTCCACAACCTCATTTGTCCCTTTTTGAAGGGATCTTGGAAGTTGTTTAGGTCAACTTCCCACCTTTTTCAGGAGTCTCCTCTGCAGCATCCAGAATTCATTTGAACAGCCAGAGAGCCTGAACTCTGAGGCATCATTAGTTTTGTACCACAGGTAATCCCTTATTTCTTGGTTTTTTTTGTTTGTTTGTTTTTGGTCCCTGAGGAGAAAACATTTTTGATATTGCTCTCTGCCTAGATATATACTGCCCTGATTTTGAGCTAGCACTGGGGCTAGCAACTCTCCCAGAGAGTCCCCTTCTAGAGCCATGTTGACATTACCTCTCTTGACCTGGCCGCCATGTTTCTGCTCCCCAGAAAGGGAGGCTTCTGAGGCATGGACCTGCATTTTGTTGAGCTTTTCTTTTGTACAGCTGGAGTCTCGATGGAGGCCCCAGGCATTATAGAGCTTGGGCAGGCTGTTGCTTTGCTCGGTAGGGGGGGTGGCTGTCTCTGAGGTGTCCAAGGGCCGGAATGCCACCTGTAACATACAGGATGCCAGGGGGGTTCATGTCTCAGGGAAAGGAAAAGGGACCACCAAATGGTTATCTCTGACTCCACCCTCCAAGCATAACCAAAGTTGAGGAAAGTGCCCTAAAGCTGGTGTCAGACACTCTCTGGTCCTTTGTCTGAGCAGAATTGTGAGTTCTAATTCTCAACATGCCTTCTAGAGGAATCCTCCCTTCCAGTTTCATTTTTGCCCTTTTAAAATTATGGCTGAAGGCCAAAAGAAAAAAAAAAAAAGGAAGTCAATAAACCTTTTGAACTCTGACTACAGTCTGAGTCTTCCCACTTTTAGTTCTACTTTGTTTGGGGAGCTGGAGATGGGAAAGAGCTGGCTTTCCTAGCCAAACCTGTGATGTGTTCAATTGCATAGCAAAGTCCCAGTGCTCAGCCCACAGTGGGCTTGTTCCCTGGATGTCCCAAGGGAGAAGAAACAGGACAAGGGCATCCTGAACACTCATGTTCCTGCCAGAGATCTCTGGTTTCTCCTATATCCAGAGGTAAATCAATGAGAAGAATACTACTCCTCTATCTCCCTGGGGATTCTGTGGGACGGCAGAAGTGGGCTGGGGATGGGGAGGAAATGGTTACCAGGAATTTGGCATTCTGGTCACTCTTGCTGTACTTGTACAGTCGGCGCAGTAGTTTGGCATCCAGCTCTGAGAAGAGGGAGATGAAACGCCAGAGCATCCTTGGGAGAAGAGACAGGAAGACACCTGAGCACTGATAAAAGGAGGATCAAAGGGAAAGCAGTTTCTCTCATTGGGAAGTCAAAATGGCCTGGGATTGATTGCCTTATCCCAGATCACACAAATAAGGCTGAATTATTTGGGAGGTATTGGAGAATGGGTAAAAAGTGGGAGAAATGTCAGTTTAAGAATACCTTGGTTTGTTGAGCAAGTCAAGAGCTCCCCCCACCCTTTACTTTGAATAACTTAATGAGATGATGTTCTTTAAGATGTTAGATTTTAGGTTCCTTGGGGGCAGGGACAGTTTTTTTTCCTTTTTTTTTTTTTTTTTTTTCTTTTTTCTTTTTCTTTTCTTTTTGTGTTATATCCCCAGTACTTAGCACATTGTCTGGCACATAGTAGACACAATGTAGACCGATTCTTATAGGATGGGGTTCTGAGTTCAGGAGAGTATGTAGCACTCTGTGGTCTACAGATGTTAGACATGATCATGTTGGGAGCAGTGCTGCCCTAAATACGTACCTGTTATATTTCCCTTACCATTTCCCCCAGTCCTTGAAGGCTCCCCATTGATGAGGCTTCTCCCAAAGAGTAAAGGATGCTGATTGTGTTTTTCCTTGTTTTCTTCAAGACCCAGTTCATCCATCACCTTCTAGCTGAAGCTTTCCTGATTTTCCCAACTGTTAGTGCCTTCTCTCCCCAAACTACCTTAGTTTCATTTGTACCTACATATTTATATATGCATATGTTGTCACCCTATTAGCATGTAAGCTTATTGAGAGCAGGGACTATTCCCCTTTTGTACTTAGCAGAGTGCCTGGCACACAATAGGCATTTAATGAATGCTTATTGGTTGACTGGTTGGTTGAGTGAATGAAGTAGGGGTGGCCCAGACACCTACTTGATACAAATAGTGTCTCAATCTTTCTTTTCCTCTCTCCCTTTTTTCAGCCTCAAAATGATCCTAGGAAGGAGGGAACTCAGTGGTGGGACTTTTGGGAAGGGAGGTGCCATACTTCCTCCAATGCTTGATTTCCCAAGCTCGGCAATAATGCTGCAGGAAGGTATTGATGTGGTCCCCTAAAACCATCAGGCTCCTCTTCATGTATTTAAGTTTCTTCTTTTGGGGTAGGTCCCGGGGTAAGTGCAACTTTCGAAGAAACTTCTTTAGAGGTCTCAAGTATTCTTTACACTAAGAGGAGACAACAGGCATGGTTAGAAAAAGCCAGGGGCTTATTTTTCCTCTGGTCATGGGGCAGCCAGAACAAAGCAAAGGATCCCAGACAATTAGGGGGAATCTGCCTCTTATTCCGTGGTCCAGTCTTCCTCCTGTTCCTTCCCTTCCCCAGGTCCCAGTTCTCCATCTAGGGAGATGGGCTTTTGACCCTAGTGCTCTAAGGGAAGTGATGACTGATGTCTAATTGTGCATCCTCATGTCTCCAAGGGTCTTTGGCTCTGTGGATATACCCTGCAATTATAGCATCTACCCACACTTTCCAAATGATCAAAGAAATGAGACAAAGCTTTGCAAGTTCCTTACTCACAATTTTGAAGGTGTCCTGTCCCAGGCCCTCTGCGTGGCGGACAAGTGAATCTCCAGCTGGGATGGTGCTAGAGCTTCTCTCCAGACAGGGCGCCTCTGTCACCTGTAGGACACAGGCCTGGACTGGGGGTGGGATGGGGTGGAGGGCCTAGTCTCTGCTTTTAGTCAGGGCTTTTGAGCAGGGATTCACCCGTAGCCAACCTGACAATCTGGTCTGGGACACTATATACCCAAACTTGGACATGACCATTTCCCTTCCCCCTCCCCAGCCAATTCTCTCAAACCAATATTATCAGAGAGTGAACCATATTAAATACTCTTCTGACTCCACCCCTGTTCCCATACTAAGAACTTAAAAAATAGGGACACTAGGATATGGGTATCTAATAAGTAATAGATTAAGGCAAGTATGTCTTGCCTGACCCTAGATGAAATGTGCTTAAGATTTTCAGCAAAAAATAACATTAGCTAGCATACATGATTTAACAAGGCTAGTGAGACCCCTCCAGCTGCTTACAACTGCTGCTGGAGAACTGACTGTAGCCAGGTGACACAGTAGTTCAATTAGAAATTTTACCTGAAGCCAAATGTAAATAATTAAGTCCTTGTGATTGAAAGTCAGTCATTAAGCTATATCTAGATTATGTGCCAAGCACTGTGCTAACTGAGCACCGGGGATACAAAGAAAGGCTACAGCACCTCCTATCTTGGAACTCACAATTTAAAAAAGGAGACAATGTGCAAACAGTTGTCGAACAAGATATATACAGGATTAATTAGAAATAATCTCAAAGGGAAGGCACTAGCATTAGGGAAAGGCTTCCTGTAGAATGTAAGATTTTAGCTGAAAGTTGAAGGAAACCAGAAGAGTAGGCAGGAAGGGAGGTCATTATGGGCATGGGGGGGGGGCAATGAAAATGCCATGAGTGGGAGATGGACTATCTGATGCAAGAGGCAGCAAGGAGGCCACAGATCCAGGAAAAGAGTAAAATATAAGAAGATTGGTAAAGATTAGAAAGGATCAGGATATGAAGGGCATTAAAAGCCAGACAGATCATTTTATGTATGACACTAAAAATAATAAAGAGTTACTGGAGTTTTTTGAATAGGGAGGTGAAGGTCAGACATGTACTTTAAGAAAATCCATTAATTTGACTCTCTTCAACAATGAGATGATTCAGGCCAGTGCCAATGATCTTGTGATAAAGAGAGCCATCTACATCCAGAGAGAGGACTGTGGGCTCAGAGTGTGGATCACAACATAGCATTCTCACTCTTTTTGTTGTTGTTTGTTTGCATTTTATTTTCTTTCTCTTTTTTTTTCCTGTTTGATTTTTCTTGTGCAACAGGATATAATATATTTACATATATTTATATATTATAATAAATTAAATAATTATAATAAATATACTTGTGTAGCAAGTATAAATATATATGCATATATTGGATTTAACAATTATTTTAATATGTATAGCATATATTGGACTACTTGCCATCTAGGGGAAAGGGTGAAGGGAGGGGGAAAATTGAAATGCAAGGTTTTGCAATTTACAAACACAAGGTTGAAAAATTATCCATTCATATGTTTTGAAAATAAAAAGCTTTAGTGTATTTAAAAAAAAAAAAAAGGAAAAGAAAATCCATTAGTTTGCCGAGTGGAGGATGGACTGGAATGGGTAGGGAAACTAACCAGAAGGCTATTGAAAGTCCAGGTATGAAGTGATGACATGTCATAGCAGTGCAACAGGAAAGAAGAAGGCATATAGGAAGTATTACCAAGGCAGAGTTGACAAGACTTGACAATAGATTGGATGTGGGAGGAAAGTGACAGAATGCAAGGAATAATGGATGGTAAGGCAAGGTGACTGGGAGGATAGTACTGCTCTTTTTGATAATAGGAAAGATCATAACTAGGGACAGTTTTTCTTGGGGTGTGAGACAGGAGACAGGAGTCAGGGAGGAAGATAATAAGTTTAAGTTTTAGGTGTATTAGGTTAAGATGTCTATGGAGTATCCCAATTATTGGGGCAAGAGCTCACTATTTGATAAAAAAAAAGTTTTGGAAAAATTGGAAATCAGTCTGGAAGAAAAAAGGAATAGATCATTTTGTTTCATAAACCAAAGCAAGTTCCATTGGCTAAATGATTTAGATATAAAGGGTAATATCATAAACAAGTTAAAGGAGCATAAAAGAAAATTACCAAATTTATGGACAGAAGGAAAGTTAATGACAAAAGATAAAGAGGCTCACAGAAGGTAAAACGGAGAATTTTGATGACACAAAACTTAAAAATTCTTACAGAAATCAAATCAATGATAGGTAAAATTAATGATAGATAAAAATTTTTTTGGTAAAAACCAAATCATTGATAGGTAAAATTAGAAGCAGGAAATTAGGAAAAAATATTTTCAACCCTTTAAAAATAAAAGTCTCATTTCTAAGGCATAGAGGGAACTTATTCAAATTTATTAAAATAAGACCCATTCCACAACTGACAAATAGTCAAAGGACATGAATAGCAGTTTTCTGAGAAAGAAATTCGAACTATCAATAGCTATGTGAAAAGCATTCTAAATCAATTATTAGAAGAATACAATATAAAACAATACTGAGAGGTACCACTTCTTACTCATCAGTTTTACAAAGTTGAAAAAAAAGGAAAGTGTTAAATGCTAGAGATGCTAGGGCAACATTAGCACATTAATCGTGAAGCTCTGATCTATTTCAGAGAAATCAGTTTAGAATTATGCCTTAAAAGCTATTAAACTATGTGCATGCCCTTTGTCCCAACAACACCATTACTAGATTTAT
The DNA here is from genome assembly GCF_048593235.1 of Sminthopsis crassicaudata. Lineage (NCBI taxonomy): Eukaryota > Metazoa > Chordata > Mammalia > Dasyuromorphia > Dasyuridae > Sminthopsis > Sminthopsis crassicaudata. The sequence goes on from NC_133620.1 coordinate 369,243,490, forward strand.
CTCTCATACAGACACAATAGGAAAAAGATTTACATGTGCAAAAAATTGTATAGCAATTCTTTTCGTGATGGCAAAGATTTGTAAACTGAAGGAATACTCAATACTTGTGGAATACCTCAACAATTTATGGTATATGAATATGATAAAATACTATTGTAATGAATTGTGATTATTTCAAAGAAACCCAAGACGACTCATTGACGCAAAATGAAGTGAGCAAAAGTATAAGAAAAGTTTATGAAATACCACTATTATATAGATAAGCAATTGAAAAAGACTTAAGAACACTAATCAATACAATGGCTAGCAATTACAAAGGATTCAAAATAAGACATACTTCCAGAGAGAGAAGTGGTGAACCCAGAATACAGATTGAAACTTATCTTTTAAAAAAATTTTTGAGCAAAACTAATGAGGGAATTTGTTTTGTTTAATGTCATATTTTAACATATTTTATTTTTCTTTCTCAATGAGTGAATAATGGGGAGATGGAAGAGAGAATTCAGAACTGAAATTAAAATAAAATTTAACTTACTAAACTATATCTATGAGACATTCAGTTCAAGATGTCAATAGACAGTTGGAGATTAAAGTCTGCTGGCTGGGAAAAATGATAGGGCTAGATGATAAGTAGATCTGAGAATTATCAGAAAGATGATAAATGAATGCACAGAATACATTAGATGAAAGAGTATGGAAGGAGAAGAGATCTTAAAGCAAGTTCTGGAGGATGCACACTCTGGAGGATCATAGGTATAATATGGACAAAGATCTAAGATCAAAGAGCAGTTAGAATGGAGAAAAATCAGAATAGACTGAACTGTCATGAAAACTTAGAGAGAATACAGAATCAAGATGAGGGTGATTGACAATATCAAAGACTGCAGAGAGCTTAAGAAGGTTGAGGATTGAGAAAAGGCTGTTAGATTTTGCAATTAAGAGATTATTTGGAGGGGGCAGCTAGGTGGGTGCAGTGGACAGAGCACCAACCTTGAATTCCTAGCTGTGTGACCCTGGGCAAGTCACTTAACCCCAGCCTCAGAAAATAAAATAATAATAATAATAATAAATAAATAAATAAATAAATAAAGGAGATTATTTGGAGAGAGCAGTTCCAGTTGGATGATAAAGTTGGAAACCAGACGAATTGATGAGAGAATGAGAGGAAAGAAGTAGACACACTGAATTATAGAGAGCCTTCTCAAAGAATTTTAACAGAAAAGAGATGTGGGACAATAACTACTGGGGATGAACAGATCAAATGAGGATTTTTTTTTAAGATTGGAGGAACTATGGACACATTTGTAGGGAAGTTAGCCAGTAGTCAGAAAGAGATTGAAGTGAGATAGTGGGAATTATGGAGGGGACAATCTACAGAAGATAGGGTTAAATAGAATCCCTTGTGTATGTAAAAGTTTGCTTTGGCATGTGAAATTGAAATGAAATAGCCAAAGGTATCTGGGTGATTTGAAATAAGAGATGAAAAAAATGGAGCTCAGTAAATGGCCTCAATTTTCTTCAGTAAAATATGAAAACCTTGTTTTCAGCTGAGAGAAGAGGAAAAGGGAGCCATGGGAAGTTTGAAAAAGGATGAAAAGGTTTTGAAAAAGCCTCTGTGGTGAGTGGGATAGTGAGTTAATTAGGGAGGTATAAAAGAATCATCTTGTCACAGCGGACCTCCAGGTGAGATTATGTAATAAATTTGAGTTAAAATAGCTTTATTCAATAGTACATCAGTAGAAACAGAGACAGTGACAATAGAAGTGATCCTAAGACTAGAAAGAAGAGGACAGTGTAGAATTGAACTGGCTCACCAATAGATTAGGATGAAAAAGGGGGAAAAAGATGGTGAATGTAGGAATGATGGTTTAGGAAAGAAATCAATAAATGAAGGATTAGAAATCACAATAAGGATCAAGAGCAGGTTCAGGGTTGCAAAACAGAGGGATAGTTAGAATGACTACAGATCGTGATCAGAATTAGAGAACCTAGAAAGAAGCAACAGACTCTGAAGTCTTTCTTAGTGGACTACTAATAGTGTTTCCCCTCTGTCAATTCACTTTTCACAAAACTTTTTGATCCGAAATACTTTGTTCCCACTGCTCAAAGCCCAATCAAAATTCTATTTCCTCCAAGCCTTTCCCAACAATCCCACAGTCTCTCCTTCCTCAGCCTCTGGACCACTCACTGAATTCCTTGACATTTAATTAGTCATGTGACATAATGTCTGGAAGGTTAGACTTGAAGCCAGGAAGACCTCAGTTCAAATCTTCCCTTTGATCAGCTTACTAGCTATATGATCAAAGGTAGGTGCTTCCCAAGTATCAGTTATTATTCAGTTCAACAGATGTTTCCTGAATACCTGCTGCATGCAAGGTATTATACTATCAAAGTACCTTGTCTTTCTATATGTCTGATCTTCCTTCTCTAGACTCTAATAGCCGGGATTCTGTCTCTTCATCATGCTAGCCTCTAGCCTAGTGCCTTGTATATTTTTTAAACCAGTTCTGTGATTTAATTGACTTTAAAAACTCTCATGATGAATCTATACCTATTTTTCAATTGACAATCTTAGAGAGTTGTCCAGGGTCCTAAGATATTAAGTGACTTGCTCAGGATCACATAACTAGTATGTATCAGAGGCTAGTCTTGAACCCAGGTCTTCCTGCCTCCCATCTGGTTCCCTAGCCATTATTCTATACTCTATACTCTATATACTAGCCTCTCACCCTGCCTTTAAGCTGGGCAAAATAAGGTCAAAGGTGCTGCTGAGTGACAAAAATGCTAGAGAATGAATGCTAGGAGTACATGAAGTAAAAGCCACACATAAGTGTCTTTCCCGGTAGATTCATTCAGCATGTAGAAAAGGATCTCTGAAAGCTGAGAGGCTATAGTAAGGACTCATAAATGAGGGATACATTAATTTGATTCATTTATACAAATTCGAGTTAGATATAAACAATTTTTCAGTATAATATATGAAAGATAATAATAACTCACGGTAACATAGATCTTTAAGCAAAGTACTTTGCATATATTGTCTCATTTGATCCTCACAACAATCCCAAGAGGTAGGTGCTATGATTAAACTCATTTTACAGATGAAGAATCTGAGCCTGAGAGAGAGATTAAGGGTCTGAGGGAGGATTTGAACCCAGGTGCTTCCTGATTCTAAGTCCAGTCATCCACTAAACCATGCTGCCTCACAAAGATGATGTAAATGCACTTGTAAATAAGCACATGAACCTTCAATTCTCTATTCCTCCCAATAGGGTAAGATGCCTTGGGCTAACTGTCTCAAATCAAACAGCAAGATGGGACCTCTAATTCAAAGCAAGGTCATTTTCTAGTTCTCTCATCACTTCCTTTCCTTCCTCTTGTCTTCCTCCCACTTCTTTCTTAAATCTTCTGCTAGCTCCTTGCCTCTTTGCAATATTCCCTCCCTTACTATCTCTCTGAGTCTTTATTGTCCTTTGCCCCCCAAATGTCACACTTTACCTTCTCTAGTGCCTTGTCCCCTTCGCCCCCTAGCCCATCAGAGGCCTCCATCTCAGCTGCTTGGCTAGTGGGCTCCTGAAAGGAGACACACACTTCCCCCCACCCCCGACTTCCGATCCTCCTCTATGACCTGAGCCCCACCTGGAGTGTGGAGGATGACTCCAGAACTCATAGGGAAACCATAGCAACTGCCAAAACAGAGCACCCTCTTCACAACCCCTAAGGATGTCCAGATCTTAATGTCATCTGTAAGGGCACACAGCTGTGTACAGCCCAAGGAGAACAGTACTTCATACGTATGTAGTCTCTTGTCCCAGGACTTCCTAGGAGTCCAAGTTAGCTCAGGAGGAGGCAGATGTCCCCAGCCGTACATACCTACATACATGCGGATATATCTTCAGAGACTAAGAACTTCATTTTAAGCACATAAATATTATAGCAACATACAACAAAAACAAAAAACATTGACAACTGTGTACAGAGCATTATTGTGCTGTTGTTAAGTTATGTCTACTTCTTTGTGACTCCATTTGGGACTTTTTTGGCAAAGATAATTGAGTGGTTTGCAATTTCTTTCTCCAGTTCATCTTACAGATAAGAAAATTAAGACAAACAGGGTTAAGTGACTTGTTCAGGGTCATACAGTTAGTAAATGTTTGAAGCCAGATTTGATCTCAGTTCTTTCTGACTACAATCCTGACGCTCTATCCACTGTGACACCTAGCAATATCATAAGCACTGAGAAAAACACAAAATTTAAATAAGACATGGTCCTCGTCCTTAAGAAACTTATAATCTAGTGAGTCTGAAGAAACTTATAGTCTAGTAAGAGGATGAGATACTAAACATAATAGAAATATCTGGGTTTTGAACTTTTACTCAATAGGGAATAGGGAATCACTGAAGGGTGATAGAATCATATCATTGCTTAATGAAGATAAATCACTGACGGGTAGCCTGAAAAAAGAATGAAGAGAAGAGAGGCAGGACATCCTGATAAATGATTTGTAATAATTCAGGTGGAAGGTTAAAAAAAAAAAAAGATGGTTATTAGGATGATGGCTCTGTAAATGGAAAGCATGGGATGAGAAAAGAAATGTTGCCTAAGTCTAGTGGATTGAGGTGAGGGAGAAGGAAAAGCTAGAGACAACTTCAAAGAGAATGGTGAATAATGATGTCATAGACCAAAACAGGGAAGTCTAGGGAAAAGAAATGCTCAGTTTTGACCAATGTTGAATTTGAAGATGTGAAAAAGCAATCATCCAAATAGATATGTCCTATAGGCAGCTGGAGAAGCTGAACATTTAAGAGGGCATGAAGAGGTTGGAACTGGCAAATGCCCAGTTTTGTTCAGCAGCACATGAGTAGGAGCAAGGACAGCAGATGGTAAAAGTCATGTAAGGTTAAAGCTTGGAAGGGTAGAATAGATGACGGAGAGAAAGGGAGAAGGGACTCAAGAAAAAGGGATAGAGTAGAATTCATCTGGTTCACCAAAGAATCCTGCATTGAGGGACATGGCAAAAGAAAATGTTAAAAAGGCAAAGCAAACCCAAGAGATAAAGGTGTCTCTGATAATTTCTGGTCAAATGAGATTATTGATATAGTCAAAACCTGAAGTGGGATCAAATGGAATGATTTTTTAAAGGACACTAGATTTAGTAATTAAGAGATCATGAGAAGTTGGAAAGAACTGTTTTGGGTTGCTGATGGTAGTAGAAACCAGATTGCAAGGGATTGAGAAAAGTCAGCAATGAAAGAGGGAAGCAACCTTTTCAGTTTTAATGGTGAAAAGAGAGAGAGTGATAGAAAGGCTCAAGAAAAGTGTTTTAGAATTAGGGAGATTCATATATATTTGTGGGCAAAAAGAAAAGTTCAAGAGTCAAGAAAGAGATTGCAGATGAATAAAAAAGGGGTTACCTGCTGGAATGAGGTTCTAGAGGAAGCAGAAAGAATTAGGATCAGATAGAGAGATACAGGATATGGGTAGGGAGTAACTTTCTTTTTGTAACATGAAACATGTAACATGTTGTGAAGAGCTATGAGGAATGACAGAAGAGAGTACAAGTCAAATGGCCACAAGACTCTTAAGTGAAGTATTAAGAGGAAGACACAAAAACTGGAACAGTCCTTTGAGGGAACTAGATAGGAAGCTGACAAGGATAGTCACTGGAGAGATTATTAAACAACAGCATTAAGCAACCATTGGGGTTGATGTGCTATGAATTTGTACATGATATTGATTTGTGTTGAAGGATTTTTTTCTCTGCAGCCATAGAGAAAGAAAAGAGGAAATGGATGGTAGGCATTGCCATAGATAATCAAAGGAGGATTCAAAGGTTGAAATAGGAAAAAAATTATGGGAAGGAAGGGATTTGGGGACAGCAGCTAATGAAATATTAAAGCGGCAGAAAATGGGAATTAAGGCTGATTATATAGGAAAGGAAAGCCAGAGTAAGGTACATGGATTAGGAGAATACGGAAAAGAACTAGCAATAAGGATGAAGATTAGCTCTGCTGTGAGTGACAGAGTAGACAACATAGAAGGATAAGAGGCTGAAGTCAGAGAGAGAATTTAATGTTATTGATCTTGGAGAGTTGCCCTCCTTGAGGGCAGGAGCTATTTCACTTTTGTCTTTGTATATCAAGATAGAGCCTGGCATAAAATAGCTTAAGAAATTCATTAAAGATATCAGCATGCAAATATTTAGCCAAAGTAGTATAGTAAAGGAAGTGATTAGAGCTGAAAAGATTGAATTGCTAAAAGGACCAAGAACACGAATAATGAAGACTTCAACTTTGATAGCATGTGATGAGATAGAAAAAAATAAATCATGAGGTTTTTGGTGCTTAATATCATTAAGAAATTGGGAGAGGGGGTCTGTAGATGTCAGCAACAAGAGTGGCAGTAGACAAAAGAAGAGTAGTATAAATGGGTTTCTTGGAATGATTAGAGAGAAATAATATAGAGATGGCAGAGGAGAGCAAAGGGGGGTCCCTTTGTGTGTATATGTATACATATATATACATACTTATACTTTTACATATACATACATGTGTATGTATATGTGTGTATGTATTACACACCTGACTCCCAAGATGGGACAAAATTTTGCTTACCATGGAGAATGTTACAAGAATTGTTCTGTCCAGGACAGCTAGGTGGCATAGTGGATAGAGCACCAGCCCTGAAGTCAGGAGGACCCGAGTTCAAATTTGGTCTCAGACACTTAACACTTCCTAGCTGTGTGACTCTGAGCAAGTGCAAGTCATTTGACCCCAGCCTCAGCAAAAAAAAAAAAAAGAAAGAAAAAGAATTATTCTGTTCTCAGAAAGCCAGATTGTCATTAAAATGGGAAGGCAGAGGAATGTTGGTTCAAGTGTTCAAGGACATAAAGAAAGAGTTTATGGGCAATAAACAGAAGTGGGGTTTCAATGGGCTTATAGGAGTGGGCTGAGATGCTAATTAGCTGAGTAGAATAAAGATGGATTTTCAGGAGAAAGTAAATCCAATGGCATGATGCTTGCTGCTAATGTGGTGAGAAAATAATCCAGATAAGATTCATCAAGGAAAATTATGTGGCAGATTCCTTCCCTCAATGGAGAAGAGACTAAAATTTCCCCAGAGTTCCAAAAAGAATGTAGAAGGTTGGCATATTGATGTTTAATTCCCTTAGGTTTCTTCCCTAGGTAGCCTTGAATCCTTGATAGAGAAAGCTGGATGTCCAGACTCCTTACTTTGGAGTCATTATTTATTTACATGTCATTTCCCTCCTTTCCTGAAGTCAAGATCTGAGTTATAATCCAATTTATGTCTGCAGGCCCAGCCTTAGTAGATGCTTGGTAAAATGCTAATTGAATTGAATAGAATTTCCTAAGAAAGCTGTAAATTCTCCAAGGATGGTGACCACTATTTAATGTATGGGGAGCAAAGGCAAACAAGAGAAAATGAAAAACTGAAAGAGAATACTGAATATTGAGTCCCTTCTTTTCTACTCTGATAATCAAGTTGACCAAATAGTTATTGAATTCTGACTTTATGCTAAACATAAATAAGTTAAATATGTAATGAGTAATATAGTAATCTCTATCCTCAAGGAACTTAAGAATTGAAATCAGAAAGACCAAGATTCAAATTCTCCCTCTGATACTTAATAGTTAGTGATTATGGGTAATAACCTCTCTTCAATAAAATGGGAATAAAAATATTTATAAAACCTATATAATAAGATTGTTACGGGATTCAAATATGTTAATGTTGGGTAATGTATGCAAAATACTTCATAAATATAAAAGTTAAGTCAATAAGCATTTATAAAAATCTGCCAGTCACTGTACTAAGGAGCTCATAGGCTACAGAGGAAGACAATGTACAAATAATTATATGCAAACAAGTTATAGATAAGTTAAAGAAGAATAATCAAGAAGGGAGAAGCACTTGTACTAAGGGGGATCTGAAAACACTTCTTATAGAAGGTGGGATTTTATCTGGGACTTGAGGGAAGCTAGGGAAATTAGGAGGTGGAGATGAGCCAGGGAAACCAAAAGATGGAGAACAAGAGGGAAAGCATTACAGTTATGGGGCACAGCCAGAGAAAATGCTGCAAGTCAGGAAATGGAGTGTCTTATACAAAGAATAATAAGGAAACCAGTATTATTGGATCCAAGAGTATTTGGAGGAAAGCAAAGTGTAAGGAGACTGGAGAGGTGGAAAGAGGTCGTAGTATGAAGGGTATTAAAAACCAGAGATGATTTTATGTTTAATCCTGGGGCAATAAGAAGCCACTGGATTTTTTTTTTAATAGGGAAGTGACCTATACTTTGGGAAGGTCAGCTTGATAACTGAGATGGACTGGAGTGAGGAAACACTTGAAAAAGAGAGACCAACCATTAAGCTATTGATATAATCCAAGAGTGAGGAGATGAGGGCTTGTACCAGGAGAATGGTGGTACCTTCAACAGTGATAGGGAAGTTCAGAAAATAGGAAGGTTTTGGGGAAAAGATAATGAGTTCTGTTTTGGACATGTTCAAAGAGATAAGTAAATCTGAAAATCACCTACATGACAATACTTGAAACCATGGAAGTTAATGAGATCACTGAGGGAAATAGTTTAGAGGGAGAAGACAAGATGGCTAGGACAGGGCCTCTGGGGACATTTATCACAGTTTATGTACAAAACCCACTTGAAGATCCGGGAAAGGTAAACTGAAAAGAAGCAACCAGAAAAGTAAGAGGAAAACCAGTGTGGAGTAGTGTTATGAAAATCCAAAGAAGAATTGAGGAATAGAGAGTGATAATATCAAAGGTTGAAGAGAGGTCAAAAAGAATAAAGATTAACAAAAGGCCAGTAAATTTGGCAACTAAGAGGTCCTTGGTCATTTAAAGCACTTCATAAATGTCATTATTAGTATAGGCAAGATAATAATAATAATAGATAATCAACATTTATATAGCACTTACTATGTGTCAGGCACTGTGATAAGTGTTTTACAATTAATGCCTTGTCCTGTGGGAACTGAGTATGGACCACAACAGCATTTTCACGCTTTCTGTTGATGTTTGCTTGCATTTTGTTTTCCTTCTTAGATTTTTTTTTTCTTTCTAGATCCGATTTTTCTTGTGCAGCAAGATAACTGTGTAAATATGTACACACATATTGGATTTAACATATATTTAACATGTATGGGATTACCTGCCATCTAGGGGAGGGAATGGGGGAAGGAGGGAAAAATTTAGAACAGAAAATTTTGCAAAGGTCAATGTTGAAAAATTACCTATTCATATGTTTTGTAAATAAAAAACTTTAATTAAAAAAAAATCATTGCCTCATTTGATCCTCATAACAACTCTAGGAGATAGATACTATTTATTCCCATTTTATAGATGAGGAAATTTGAGATAAACAGAGATTAAGTGACTTATCCAAGGTCACATAACTAGTAAATAACTGAAATTGAATTTGAACTCAAGTCTTCCTGACTGAATTTAAACTCAGATCTTCCTGATTCTGGACCCAAAACTCTATTGCACCTCTAGAATGCCTAGATATTTGATTGGACTTTGAAGGATGAGAAATATTTGGATGGGAGGATGGGAGGGAGGATGAAGAAAGGAAGTACATTCCAGCCTGATTATAATTGGGCGGGCAAAGATACAAGGTGGGAAAGCATGAAAGGAAAGAACTGGGGGGAATGATGTGGTCTGATAGACTGACTCTACGATCAAGTGTAGAAATGCTATAATATCAGATCAGAAAACTCTAGGGTATATAAAAAGGTAAAGTATCTGTGATCCCACTTGTTCTCTTCCTTAAATACCTGATATGTATATAAGGGGGAGCTTTCTAGGTAAAATCCTAGTCCTTTATATCAGATGTGCAAGTAGTAGTGACATAATCCTAGAAAGGTAATTAGGTAATGCCTAGGATTATATTGTGTGGGGCCTTGAATGCCAGGCTAGGGAGCTAGTACTTGTTCTGTAGCCAATGGTGAACCATTATAGAAGGTTGGCAGCAAAGGCCAGAGACCACTGACTTCTACTTATACCTCTCTCTCTCCCCTCCTCCCCGTTCTTTTTAAAGGTAGCAGGGTACAAGGTGAGAAGCACAGATATGACTTGACATAAATAGATACATCTCTTTTCTGCCTATTAGTGGGGAGAGAAGATAACTCATTTTTCCTCTTCTAATTCATGTTCCTTACCCTTCCCATGTCCAATTTGGTGTGTGTATGCACACACACACACACACACACACACACACACACATATGGAGAGAGGGAGAGAGCAATATTTTACCAGCTATATATAAATGTGAGCTAGATGTCTCAGTGGATAGAGCATTGAGCTTGGAGTCAGGAAGACCTAAATTCAAATGGGCCTCAGATACTTAACTAGCTGTGTGATCTCTATTTGACTTAATCTTATCTAATATTTTGCCAAGAAAACCCCATATACAATATGGTCTACAGGGTCACAATTAGATATGACCAAACAATATACACACATATGCATATATTTGTATATAATGTTATTGCTAGCCTCCTTTTTATTTTACTTCAGTCATCATTTCCCTTTATCCTGAATCCCACTCAACTTTTCCTTGTTACAAAGAAAAGTATTTGAACAAAACCAGCTACTACTAAGGTCCTCTGTAAGCATATTTTCCAAGTTCCCCATCCATAATTTCCAGTTCTACTGAGAGAGGAGAGGAAAGATGCTCCTATAGGGCCCAGACCCCAGACTATTCATTAGAATTCAGATTTATCAGAATTTTCTTTTCAGTATTATCTTTTATGCTAAGAATGAAGGAATCAGTCAACATACTTTTAATTAACATCTACTACATACCATGGACTGTGATAGGTTGCAGGGATATGAAGACAAAAATGCTTCTTTTCATTTTTTAAAAATTTGTATTAACAAGCACTTATTTTTTCTTCTCCTCAACTCTTTCCCTCTTTTATTAAAAGACAAACACAATCCTTATTACAAGTATGCATAATCAAGCAAAAGAAAAAATCCCTCAGACATGTTTAACATATATTGAATCACTTGCTGAGGGGGGGGTACAACTGGAACACAGAGTTTTGTAGGGGTGAATGTCAAAAATTATCCATGTATATATTTTGAAAATAAAAAGCTTTAATTAAAAAAATGCCTGCAATGGTTATTTCCAAAACTTTATGTCTTATAATTAATTTATCCTGTACATTTAATGTATATTAATGTGTATAATATGTAATTAATTTAATTCTGTGACAGAAGGTGTTGACATGCTTCATCCTCTGGAGCTCTCTGGAGTCCTCCGGATTCATGGTCATCATTGAACTGATGGGAGATTTTATCTCTTTCTTTTTTTTTTTTCCTGAGGCTGGGGTTAAGTGACTTGCCCAGGGTCACACAGCTAGGAAGTATTAAGTGTCTGAGACCAGATTTGAACTCGGGTCCTCCTGAATTCAGGGCTGGTGCTCTATCCACTGCGCCACCTAGCTGACCTAGAGATTTTATATCCTTCAATGTTACTTATATACATTGTTCTTTTGTTTCTGCTTACTTCATTGGGTGTCAGTCTTCTCTCTCTCAGGGTCTAGACTTGGTCATTATAATTACCCTGTGGTTCTTTCCATTTATATTGTTTTAGTCATTCTGTATTCCTGACCCTGCTTGCTCCAGTCGGTGTCATTTAATAAATAACTTAGAGAGCACACTTCTGCTTCTGTTGACTCAGTTCAACATGACACACAGTGAAACACCCTGCCCTATCTCCTGCTGCAGTTTCTCTTGGTGGAACCTTCTCTGCTTGGTTTCTCTTGTTCCTTTTTTTCTCCTTATCTTCAGCCACAGCCCGTTCCTTTTAACCAGCTCTTTGGCCACAGGGAGAACCGGACATGTTTTTTGAATGTTGGGCCACTAGACGGCAATAGAGCTTATGTCATCTTTCTATGTCTCCTTTTTGAGACTGGAGAAGGTATCTTCTACTCATCAGCACATTTGCTTTGAGACCAAAGGGAGTGAGGATGCTGTTTTTCAGAATCACAGAATCTCAGCGCCAGGAAACTGCAAAGGCCATCTAAAGCAACATGTGCTAAATAAGGAATCTATATCACAGTTGAAAATTCTTTACCTGAAGACTTTCAAAGAGGGAGAGCTCCCAGTTCTATCTCTTAGAACCAAACAAATTTAACCTGTTTTCTATGGATCAATGCAGCAAATGCTTAAAAAGAGTTACTGCATCCTACTCAAATCTTCTTAACTAAACAACCCCTCTTTCTTCAACCAATCCTATGCACCCAGCATAATGTCAAGGCACTTCACCAATCTAATTACCTTTCTCTGGAAACTGCAGTTTGTAATTGTGTTCTATAGAATGTAGTTTCTAAACAAGACTGTATACAATGATCAATTCTGATGGATGTGACTCTCTTCAGCAATGAGATGATTCAGACAAGTTCCAATGATCTGGTGATGAAGAGAGACATCTGCACCCAGAGAGAGGATTGTGGGAACTGAGTGTGGTTCACAACATAGCATTTTCACTCTTTTTGTTGTTGTTTGCTGGTATTTTATTTTCTTTCTCATTTTTTCCACTTTGATTTTTCTTATGCAGCATGATAATTGTATAAATGTGTATGCATATATTGGATTTAACATATATTTCTACCATGTTTAACATATATTGGACTACCTGCTATCTAGGGGAAGGAGTAAGGGAAGGAAGGGAAAAATTGGAACACAAGGTTTTGCAAGGCCTAATGTTAAAGAATTATCCATGCGTATGTTTTGAAAATTAAAAAGCTTTAATATAAGCACTTTACAAATTTTTTAAAAAGCTTTAATAAAAAAGGTAGTGCCTAGAGTGGAACCCAATAATTCAAGTTGTAGTCTGCCCAGGGCAGAGTACAGCTTAATTATAAGCTCCCTAATCTTTTATATTATGTCTCTCTTCATGTAACTTAAGGTCACAGTAGCCATCTCGAAAATAACTCTCTTGACTCTTAAACAGCTTGTTGTTGACTTCTTCCTGTCTTATTCTCCCTTCAGCAACCTGAAGTGATGTTGGTAATATGGATCTTCTTTCTCAAAGTTGACGAGGTGGTAGTCCATTTAAAAAAAAAAAAAAAAAAAAAAAGTTCTTTTTCAGATTAATCACTGCCTTGCTAAGTATTGTAGAGCCCATTAAACTACAATTGTCATGATTCATTTAATAGTGTTTGGCTTATGCTTTCTATGACGTTTCTTATATATATAAAGGATATGTTTGCTTCTTAGAATTTTGTCACTGCAAGTGCCATTTTCTGGGGAATGCAAAATAATTGGTACTCTTTGCTAATGAATTTATAGATACATACATTCATTTTTATGTATCTATAATAATTGAGGTTTTCTGTCATGTTTGTATCTTTGTGTTTTGGAAATTATTTTTCCCCCTCTCAGTGGAATCTTGAGTTAGCAGTCATATCTCAAGGAGGAAAAAAGCCCATAACCATCTCCATCAAAAGCTTTGGGTCTTCCCTCACCCTCCTGACTGTAACCTGACAATTTAGAGGCAGAACTACTTGAGAAGACACGTGACTTTTATTCCCCAAAAGTTATATCTTTTTTTAAAAAATTGAAATTAAATTTTATTATGATCATTTAAATAAAAAAGGAATATGAATGTCAGTATAACAAAAGTTGTCTTAGTGAAGTGCTCCCCTTGTAGTATGAGGTTGTTGTTATGTGGCTCAAAAGAAGGTGCAGTAGCCATCTCTAGGTTCTTCCTGACCTTTCTTCAAAGCAATATTTTAATTCCTGTCAAAAAGTTAAAGTAGGAGATTGAGACCAGAAATTTGACCATTCTGCTCTCCTCAGAGAAAGGGGTTTCTGGGATAGGTTACGTCTATCTGCTGTCTTAAACATTGTTAATCTAGGAATATATGGTTTTCTGGTTCAAACCAAACTTTTAATCATTATTCTTCAATGAGGAAAAGCTTATCAAATGCAAGGTATGAGCCCTTTCTCACCAGATGCCACTTCCATAATGAATACATAGCAACTAGCAATGAAACACATGTAACCAAGTTGATAGCAAAACAGAAATCACAGAAGATATATGCAAAAGTATATCAGACAATGCAGAGAAAAGAAACTCTTCCATTAGAACCAAGATAACTCAGATCAACCAAGAGGGAGTTCTGGATCTCATTCAAAGGGAAATTCCCTGAAGTCTCTGGTAGAGCAAGCTAGGGACAGGACATGATAGAAATAGCTCATTTCATACTGGCTTCTTCCTAGACTCTTATTGTCTCTTTTGCAACCTGAAGTGGCTCTGGCTTCTTTTTTTTTCCCTCATAGTTGGAGCCAAAGCAACTGCAGAGCTGAAGAGCTTGAAGTTCTGTTCTCTGCTATCCCCTCAATCCCTCTCCTTCTTTTCCCACCTCATGCAGGCAATGAAGAAAGAGTCCCATACCAATGGTCTTTGGAATTAAGGCCAAGATTTGGCCTCTAAATATTTTGATAGGATTGTAGTAATCTAGTCTTTTAAAATTGAAGGCTGTAATTGCAATGTAAAATATGAATTATATGCATTTTTAAATGCTACATTCACTCAAAGCCAATTTATCATTATCATTGTATCTAAGATTAAATGCATGTTCCCATAACCTACATAATAAAGTGGCAGCTTTACTGATCTCCCTAAATTCTTTTAAATCCCAACTAAAATCCTATCATCCACAGGAAGCATTCTCAAATCCCTCCTAATTCCAGTATCTTCCCTCTGTTAATTGTCTCCTATATTTCCTGTATATAACTTTGCATATATTTGTTTGCACATAGTTTCTCCCATTAGATGATAAACTCCTTGAAGGCAGGAACTGTCTTGTCCTTTTTTGAATCCCTAACACTTAGCACAGTGCCTGGCTAAAATTTATTTTAAGTATTATAAGTAGACACTTAATAAATGTTTAGTGACTGACTGGAAACCAAGCTACATCACTGACACCTAGAGATATTTGCCTGTAATGTTAATTCTTTGATGTGGGCTCTAGTTTCATTGCTTAATATGTAATTTTCATAAGGGGGACATAGTTATTGGAGAAATCAGTATGATCTGCTTCACATATTGGACCTAAGACAGATTATGGAGGTAAAAGAGTAGACATGGCAACAAACTCCAAATTAGGGTTTCCAATAAGGTTTCTAACAAGTCATGGGAATTTGTTAGTAACTTCTAAAAGTCATTTTTGGCTGAACGGCACTATTATCAGAAATTCTCCTCCTCATAGAATGCAATGAATTTCATTTTTAACTTAACTGTTCTTCACATTTACTTTGTTGCCACACAATGCTATAAGAATGTATTTACATAGAGATTGTGAGACTCAGTTACTAGGAAGATGTTGGTACCCCCTGTAATTATAGGACAATTAGAAAAAAAAGGAGAGTTTCTAGGGGAAGAGAATGAGTTAATTTTGGACATGTTGAGTCAGATCCCCTTAACAAGGCTGCTTCTTACCTTAATGGTCTAGAGGTACTCCTGAGGGTCTTCTTTTCTTCTTCTAATACTGTCAACTTGATGAAAACTAGGTAAGGGGTACCTAAATGAAATTAGGTTTAATTGAGGTCTAGTGACAGGTTCGGGGTACAGGGAGTCAAATAGAGCTCCCCTGCAACCCCTTTGGATTCGGCGCAAGGATACAAAGTTAAATGAGGACTAGTAGCGGTGCAGAGTCCGCGGTAAAAGAATTTACAGACCCGAAAACCTAGATTGATGAAAGAGGTTTATTACGGGGTTTGGAAGTAAGGTTAAAAGGTAGGAAGACATTAGAGCCAGGGTTGGTCCTGATGGGCAGAAATCCTTGACACGATGAACGTAAGGATGCCATGTTTGGGATCTCTGCAAAGAGTAGACTCCAGTTTAGCCCTTTTTATAATAGGGGGGCTTTTGATAATCTGAAGGAGCTCATGGGTGGAGTCCCATATTGGCTTCTGGCTTAAGTTCCAGCCAGAGTTAGAATTTGATAAGGAGATTAGGAGAAAACTGTTTGTGCTTGGAGTGGGGCAGAGTCCAAGGAGATTTTAAGAGTTTGGGGGTTTCCTCACCAAACTCAGTCCCTTTTTCTGATGAGATATCAATCAGCTTTTGAAAAGGGGAATTGAAAAATTGTTGAGAAAATAGAGCAAGAACAGATGTTACAAAGCATTTTCCCTCATTTCCAGCTAGAAGCATCTTCTCCCCTGTATTTCCTCAGTCCCTAGAGAATATAGGCTCAACAGATTGAAACTGTGCCCAAAAAAACCATGCATATTTTTTGATTTAGCAGTCTGGATGTATTACTGGGTGTATATCCCAAAAAGGTGATAAAAGAGGGAAAAGGATATACATATGCAAAAATGTTTGTAGCAGCTTTTTTTTTGTTGTGGCAAGGAAGTGGAAATTGAGTGGATGCCCATCAGTTGGGGAATGGCTGAATAAGTTATGGTATGTGTATGTAATGGAGTATTATTGCTCTATAAAAATGATGAGCAGGCTAATTTCAGAAAAGCCTGGAAAGATTGATATGAACTAATGCTGAGCTAAATGAGAAGTACCTAGAAAACATTGTAAACAGTAACAATAAGATTATGTGATGATACATTGTGATGGATTTGGCTCTTCTCAAAAATATGGTGATTCAAATCAATTCAAAAATAGACTTGAATGGAAAATACCATCTGCATTCAGAGAGAGAACTACAGAGTATTTTTATCTTTTTTGTTTGTTTTTTTTTCTTTTTCATGATTTTTTCCCTTTTGTTCTGATTTTTCTTGTACAACATGACAAATATGAAAATATGTTTAAAATAATTGCACATAATTAATATATATCAGATTACTTGCTGTCTTGTGGAGGGGGGGAGAAAAAGAAGAGAGGGAAGAAAAATCTGGAGCACAAAATCTTATAAAAATTATGTTAAAATCTATCTTCCCATGTATTTGGAAAATAAAATACTGTTTAAAAAAATTTAAGAGACAATATAGGCTCATACTTAAAGCACTTTCTATATAGCATTCACCTCACTAACTTCCTGTGAGTGAGTCACTAAAGGTCCCTATTGACTGCCTTCCATTCACCTCTATGCTAGGTCAAACAGGCCACTGGGGACTTTACTCCTTACCAGGCCTGGCTATCTGCCATGGATCCCAGCTCCTTGATGACAGATAGTGCTCAGCCAAAAGCCTACACCATGTTTTCCCTTGATTGAAGTAAGGAAGGAAAACGGAAATATTTTTACTTCTTAGTGACTTTTATGCAAACATCCAGTTCTGGATCAGGAGCAAATTAAAAATTTGTTTCTTCACTATGAGACAAGCAAACTGGAAAAGTCATAGCTTTATTTGCTCTTGGGCCCAAGAAGGGGCTGCATCAACTGAATATGCTATGTACCCTCATAAGAGCTTGGCCTGGCCACTTCTTTAGTACATGTATTTCTCTACTAGCTTCTCTCCCCCCTTATATTTATTTAGCATATATTTAGTGTAAATCTATGTATATCCATATCATTTCCCTTTATATAAGCTCCTTAAATGCAGGGATTATTTTATATCTGTCTTTGTTTTCCCAGAGTCTGGCACAAAGTAGTCATTTAACAAATGCTTACTAATTAATGTATTGATTAGAAAGTCAAGGGAGTACAAAGTCAAAAAGATAAAGCTCCTTGGGCACTCATGGTGAGTGGTTCCACCAATGTGGTGCCATGAAGTGTCTACAATTTCCATCATGTATATCTAAATTTCAAATAAATAAGGCTTGTTCAGCTTCCCAAAAGGATCTCATCATCTCTTGCATTTCTAGAAACCTTTCCTCCAAATGCAGAGTCATAGACTACGCAGGGCAACCTGAACTTAGACCAAGGTTCCAAAATTTAGAGGGTATTAACAGAATTTGTACTCCTTCAGCAGAAACAAATAATTGAACTGAGCAGATGATTGTCTAGAATAATTAGTTGAAATTGGAAGCTTTTTTCTTGCCCAAGTGAACTTATCCAAGCCTGGACCCACTTTGTTTCCTCTTGTGGTAGTTATCTCCCAACTGTGTTTGTTATGGGTGCCATATTTGTAGTTAGAGCTCTATCCTCTTGGTAAGTGTGTGGACAAAAGGAACCCTCAAATCTCCTTTTCCATTAAAAATTTTCCCTGATAGAAAGGTACCTGCATGTGCAAAAATGTTTGTGGCAGCCCTTTTCATAGTGGCTAGAAACTAGAATTTGAATGGATGCCCATCAATTGGGAAATGGCTGAATAAGTTGTGGTATATGAATGTTATGGAATGTTATGATATAAGAAATAACTAACAGGATGAATACAGAAAGGCCTGGAGAGACATACATGAACTGATGCTAAGTGAAATGAGCAGGACCAGGAGATCATTAAATACTTCAACAACAATACTATATGATGATCAATTCTGATGGACATGGCTCTCTTCAACAATGAGAGGATCCAAATCAATTTCGATTGATCTGTAATGAACAGAACCAGCTACATCCAGAGAAAGAACACTGGGAAATGAGTATGGACCACAACATAACATTTCCACTCTTTCTGTTACTGTTTGCTTGCATTTTTGTTTTTTTCTTCTCAGGTTATTTTTACCTTTTTTCTAAATCCAATCTTTCTTGTGCAGCAAGATAACTGTATAAATATGTACACATATATTGTATTTAACATATACTTCAACATATTTAACATGTATGGGACTACCTGCCATCTAGGGGAGGGTTAAGGGGAAGGAGGGGAAAAGTTGGAACAGAAGTTTTTGGAAGGGTCAATGTTGAAAAATTACCCGTGCATATGTTTTATATATAAAAAGCTATAATAAAAAATAAAATTAAGAAAAGAAATAAAATATACAATAAAAGTATACAATACTACATATATATTTTATGCAAAAAAATTTTCCCTGATATGTATTTCTTTTTGCTAGCAGCAAAAACCTCCAGGCCTTAGCCAAAAATGTTTATGCTCACAAACCATTTTGTGGAACTCTGGTTTAATTTTATATTTTTAGCTTTTTATAGTCTTTCTATTATTACTGGATGTTCATGTGCTCTAAAAATAAACTGACATATCAAATTAAAACTTCAGAATAATCTCTATTACATATTTCTAACCCTTTCATGATATGTTTCAGTGTGTATGTGCTTATGTATGGGAGAAAATATAACTTTCAATAAGTTTATCTTCTTTAAAATGGAATTTATATAGAAGCATGGAATCAGAATCATAAATAGGAATTATTTCACCTAGGACAGAAACCATGTAATTTCAAGAAGTTTTGCAGTGGTGAGAGGGAGTAGAGAGACTGGTCCATGGGTAAAAAACTGTTTTGATTACCATGCTGGGGATAGGAATAGCCCTTCTCTAAGGCAGTGCTTCTCTCCATGGATGTTTGGGGATGGGGGAGAGAAAGTGTGCCCTGGAAGAGCATGCTACAGTGACAGGACCTTTGGGAAGGACAGATAGTCTGGGAACAATTGCAGTAATGGGTTAATGAAGAACTGAGAGGTGAAGCACAGGAATGGCAATCACTACAGGAAAGAAGTACTCCTTTTTGGAAAGGAATATTAAATCTTTTAGTAGATTAATATGAAAACATCTGAGTTACTATAAAAGGATGCAAGTATACAAATCTTACTAGCGTTAATCTGTATTTGTGGATAACTTCCTATCCCATGTAATTAAGTGAGTAAGTCCTCTTCCTAATAGTTATATTTTCATGAATATAAGTAGATCCTTGGGGCAGCTAGGTGGTGCAGTGGATAGAGCACCAGCCCTGAAGTCAGGAGGATCTGAATTCAAATCTAGCATCAGACACTTAACACTTTCTACCTGTGTGACCCTAGGGAGGTCACTTGACTCCAATTACCTCAGAAAAAAAAAAAAAAAGCTCCTTAGAGTACCTCATTCCTTCAAGATGATATGTATATATGTGCCCTCAAAAAGGTAGGTAAGACAAAGATGTAAAACAGTAAAAGATTTGAAATTTAGTGGGGTAGTTATTTATGGGATAATAAACTTTGAGAAGACAATAAGATTATATATATATATATATATACACATACCCATGTAATTGGCTTCTAAATGTTTTAGTGGGATATATAGGTCTTAAGAATGTTTTAGTAATATGTTATTAAAACTGATTGTGGTTTTTACATATAAAAGTACATTAATAATTATAAAAAATTTTAAATCTTTTTTTCCCCTTCATTTGAAGTTTCTGTATGATAATATTAAGGTATGGGAGGACTCATTTTCCAAGTCAGACTCTCTTACAGCAGCCTGTGAATGACATTGTCCATTTCAGGTACAGAGTTTGAGTATAGATAGAAAGAGCAAATGGTAGACGAAAAATTGGAATTATGAGTTACTATTTAATTGTAATTAGTTCTTTGTTAATAGGGTTAGATCCATACATTTTGAATTAGTTCTTGCTACATGAACCAATTCCTGGAAGGCCACTCTCATTAGATTTTGTCAAGGTTTACTAAATTACACAAAATCTTATCCCTAAGCAGAACTTACCAGCATTATCTAGGGAATCTCTACAAGTGTTGTGGAACCTGAAGATGGTCAAGAAAATGCTTCCACAAATGTGCTCTGATCCATAAGCAACTGAGAGCTTCATAGGAAGTGCTTACCAGACTTCTGAAGATCATGATGCTACAAAAGAACTTGACATTCCTAAAGCTACTGCTGTATTATTTTTTTATTCACCTAATGTAACTTTGCTCATTATATTAGTGGGTCCATGTGATAGACCTGTTACCTGTTCTGTAAGCTTATCATTTCAGCTGTGTTCTTGCCACTGTGGTAATCAAGGCTTTGGATTGTACCTCAGCATCTGCTAGTCCTTGTTTACCTATGGTGTTATGCACAGGTCTTTTGTGCAGTATCTTTGTGCCTTTCTTGACAAGAGTCTATCTACCTCTTTGTGATACAAGGAGGATTAAATTGGGTATCCTACCATTTGAATACCCACATAGTAATTATATTGAACTGCCAAAGTATAAATACATTTACAGATACGTTTTGGACTGTAGAACTTTTGTTAATTAAAATAAATTTGTGGATTAACTTTTGTATCCTAATGGCGATGGTTTGGTGTTTACATTTACAGTGCCTTCTTTGGTGCAAAGAACTGATCCCCAAACCAACTCCCATAGCTGATGTTGTTGAAGATACAGGCCTCCATATAGTCCTAATTGTGGCATTGCACCACGTGTCTGGTTAGCATGACATGCAGAAATTATTGAAATCTATGCTGATTCAGAGAAACCCTCCCTCCCCACTGTTTCCAATCTCCTGTACAGTGTTAGTCAGTGGGGGAGTCATCAGCTAGTCTCTGGCATGTTCTTTTGATACTCTGGTCCTACCTTCTATTTAGCATTCAGGCCCCTGAGCTTTTATCCCATTCTTCCCTTATCTCCAATCTCATTTCCTTATGATATGACAATGGGAGAAGACCTGAAGTGCCAAATGGCTGATCCCTTTTTGGTGATGTGCACATGTCAGGATTGTCTTGTTCTTAGAAAGTCATCAATAAAAACATCCTCCATTCTGAAACCCTAAACTTATCTTCAGAAATCAGTCCCATCAATACATCCATATATTTCTGCCTTGGTGTTCTTAATTATTTTAAATTCTTTCTTCCTAAATTTCCTTGTTAATCAAGACAAAAGGCCCCACAATAGAATTTTTCTCTTAATAGAAATATTTAATAAACATTAATCAAATTGAATTGCTACAATTGCTTTCTCCCAACTTTCCTTTCTTCTCTCTTTCTTTTTTCTGTCTGTCTCTGTCTCTCTGTCTCTCTCTCTGTCTCTGTCTCTCTCTGTCTCTGTCTGTCTCTCTGTCTGTCTCTGTCTCTCTCTCTCTCTCTCTCTGTCTTTGTCTCTGTCTGTCTCTCTGTCTCTGTCTTTCTCTGTCTCTCTCTGTCTGTCTTTCTGTCTCTGTCTCTCTCTGTCTCTGTCTTTCTCTGTCTTTGTCTCTGTCTCTCTGTCTCTGTCTCTCTCTCTGTCTCTGTCTCTGTCTTTGTCTCTGTCTGTCTGTCTGTCTCTCTCTGTCTCTCTCTCTGTGTCTCTGTCTCTGTCTTTTTCTCTTTCTCTCTCTCCAATTTGAATTAAGTGACTTGCCTAGGGTCACATAGAAGTATTAAGTATCTGAGGTCAGATTTGAACTCCTGACTTCAGGACTGCTGCTGTATTCACTGTGCCATTGTAGGTGCCAACTTTCCAAAACTTCCTTCTCCCTCTAACTCTGTATTGAAAGGAGTGTACACTAGAGGTATACACATACACAAATTTCATATGACTCTTTCCTTCGGAAAGTATATTGCTTTGTCTAATGATTCCACAATCTAGAATATCATTTCTCCCATGGTCAACTGCTCAGGATTTCCCACTCAGAGTAGAACCCTCAAAGTTATGACCATAGAATTGTACCTTGAAAATCCAAAAGGCCTTGATTTCATTGATGTGGATACTTCCTGTAGAACAGTATTTTCATTATGTAATGTAACTGGGGCTTTGTTGCTCATGTCCAAATTCCCCAAGAGGGAAGTATCCATGTGAGAGATGGCAGAGAGTTGCTTCTAGGAGAAGACAACCCAAGTTTCTTTCCCATATGGGTGAGAACAGTCTCTTTCTATTGACTGTGTAATTAGAAAAGATTTGTCTTTAAAACTACCAATTTGGGATGATCTTTCTCTCTTTTCCATCTGGGTAGCACACACACACAGCACAGGCTGGGTGGGGGAAAGTTTTTCCCCATCTTACTTTTAGGCTTGGTGACTTAGAGAATCAGACTTGGTGTTTGTTTTGTTTGTCTTTTTAAGTTCTCGGTATAATTGGTGGAGTACCTGGACCTCAGATCTCAAGCTATGATGATCTTGGAGACGAGTATCCAGAATGGATGTTGCTGTCAGCCCAGCAAGGATGCTTTAAAGAAGCCAGGTTATTGGGATACAGGGACAACCAGGTGGGGCAATAGATAGAACACTGGTCTTGGAGTCAGAAAGACCAGAGTTCAAATCTTGACCTCAAGCACTTTTAGCTATGTGACCCTGGGCTTAAAACTGGAGATGGAAATGGCAAGTCAGTACAGTATCATTGCCAAGACAACGCCATGGACAGTGGTCACATTGATCTAGGGTCCCAAAGATGGGTATGACTGAACAACAATTAAAATTAAGACATAAGCCTAAGGAGGCTTTGAACTTGGAAGTTTGTGGGATCAGGCTTTATGGGAACTAAGTTAAATTGTGAACCTAATCTTTTCCCATCCTCAAGAGACTGAGTTTATAAGGGAAGATCATGCCCAAGAGTTGAAGGGTAGTAGTAGTGGAGATTGTTTACACGTTTATTTTTGCTACACCTTTGAAATAAATATTCCTTTGGAAAAAAATAATTAGTAGTTAATGGAATTAAGCTCAAGGAAGCCCTTTTGTCTTTGTTTTTTAAAAATATTAAGAGAAGCATAAAAAAGTAAACATGAAAGATCAATCATAAGAGATTTAATAAAGTTAAACTGTTTATATTACTACATAGGAAGATATGATACATATAATTCCTAAGAACTTTATTATTCTTAGGAAAGTTGGAAGAAGAAAAAAAATTGCCATGTGCACAGCAGAACATGAGACGATTCAA
The DNA here is from genome assembly GCF_048593235.1 of Sminthopsis crassicaudata. NCBI lineage: Eukaryota > Metazoa > Chordata > Mammalia > Dasyuromorphia > Dasyuridae > Sminthopsis > Sminthopsis crassicaudata. The sequence continues at coordinate 369,267,158 of NC_133620.1, forward strand.
AATATAAAGCAATATCTGTAAGAAATGACCAGCAGGATGAATTCAGAAAGGTTTGGAGAGACTTACATGAACTGATGCTGAGTGAAACAAGCAGAACCAGAAGATCGCTGTACACTTCAATGTTGTATGAGGATGTATTCTGATGGAAGTGGATATCTTCAACATAAAGAAGATCCATTTCACTTCCAGTTGATCAATAATGGACAGAAATAACTACACCCAGAGAAGGAACACTGGGAAGTGAATGTAAATTGTTAGCACTACTGTCTATCTACCCAGGTTACTTATACCTTCGGAATCTAATACTTAATGTGCAACAAGAAAATTTGATTTACACACATATATTGTATCTAGGTTATAACACATGTAACACATGTAAAATGTATGGGATTGCCTGTCATCTAGAGGAGGGAGTAGAGGGAGGGAGGGGAAAATTTGGAAAAATGAATACAAGGGATAATGTTATAAAAAAAATTACTCATGCATATATACTGTCAAAAATTTTTTATAATTATAAAATTAAAAAAAAAACCCAAAAAAATAAAGCAATACATTTACATTTCAAGAAAGCCTATGTAATGAATACTACTCGTTGTGTTCAGTTGTCAACCTTTTTTTTTTTTGTTTTTGTTTTTTTTTTTTGTTTTCTTGTAGGTTTAATTTTCTGCAGTGTACTTTTTTACCTTATTCTTTTCTTCCCTCCCCACCCCCCTTCCTCCCCTTCTTTCCTAAGACTACAATTAAGCATGGATACATACACACAAACACATACACACATATACATACATATTCACATAGATACATAGTTAGATACACATATACATCCAAACACACACATATTTTATATATATATATATATATATATACACACACACACACACACACACACACACACACACACACATACATACACACAGGAGAGTGTTAAAATTATTCTGTTAGTCAGAGGTTGCTCTAATGCAGAGAAACTAGACATCCCATACTATCTTAAGGGTAGAGAAAACTCTGGGTGAAGAGTAAAAAATTGTTGTAAGGCAGTGGAGGTAAAATGTCTGGTTACAATTATTTGCTAGATGAATGGCAATTTAAGTTCTGGCTCAGACACTTCTAGATAGCTTTTAGACAAGGGCAAGTAATTTAATCCTTCTAAGCTGTAAGCACTATCTGCCTCACAGATCATTATTCTTATTTCATGGTGATATCCAAGGATTCATTGAGTGAGAAAGAATACTGTTGTATTGTAAGAAATGAGGAAATCGATGATTTCAAAGAGACTCATGGAAAGACATATAAACTGTACTCCTGCTAATCATACTTATCAACATTCAGTGATATTTAAAAACCAAGTATTATTATATGCTTAGAGCAGAAACTCAGGATTCTAAATGGCCACAAAAGCAATAAGACAAAAGTTCATGTAAGAACTTATATAGTTTCCAGTTACATCCAAAAAAAAAAAAAAATACAACTAGGTTTTGCATTTTAAAGATAAGATTGCAAAATTTGCAGCAGACAAATGGGGAGGAAGATAAATGACCAAAGGATATGAACAGACAATTTTCAGATAATGAAATTAAAGCTATTTCTAATCATATAAAAATGCTCTAAATCACTATTGATTAGAGAAATGCAGGGTAAGACAACTCTGAGGTACCACTACAGTCCTCTCCAATTGGCTAAGATGATGAGAAAAGAAAATGGGAATTGTGGAAGGGAACGTGGGAAAACTGGGACATTAATACACTGTTGGTGGAATTGTGAACTGATCCAACCATTATGGAGAACAATTTGGAATTAGGCCCAGTCAAATAGTGAATACCCATTAATCCAGCAGTTTCTCCATGAAATTGGTATCCCAAAGAGATCATAAAAAAAGGGGAAAGGATCCACTTGTGAAAAAAAATGTTTGTAGAAGCTCTTTTTGTAGTGGCAAGGAACTGGAAACTGAGTGGATGCGCATCAGTTGGGAAATCTGTGAATAAATTATGGTCTATGAATGTTATGGAATATTATCGTTCTGTAAGAAATGATCGGCAGATGATTTCAGAAAGGCCTGGAGAGACTGACAAGAACTGATGCTGAGTGAAATGAGCAAAACCAGGAGATCATTGTACACTTCAACAACAAGATTATGTGATGACCAACTCTGATAGACACAGCTCTTTTCAGCAATGACGTGATTCTCTACCAAAGGAGAGTCAGGAATTATATGAGCAAAATTACAAAACACTTGCCACAAAAATAAAGTCAGATTTAAATAATTGGAAAGACATTCAGTGTTCTTGGATAAGCCAAGCGAATATAATAAAGATGACAATACTTCCCAAACTAATCTATTTATTTAGTGCTATACCAATCAGACTCCCAAGAAACTATTTTAATGACCTAGAAAAAATAGCAACAAAATTCATATGGAAGAATAAAAGGTCGAGAATTGCAAGGGAACTAATGAAAAAAAAGTCAGAGGAAGGTGGTCTAAGTGTACCTGATTTAAAGCTATATTATAAAGCAACAGTCACCAAAACCATTTGGTATTGGCTAAGAAATAGACTAGTTGATCAGTGGCATAGGTTAGGTTCACAGGGCAAGATAGTGAATAAAAATAGCAATCTAATCTTTGACAAACCCAAAGATCCCAAATTTTGGGATAAGAATTCATTATTTGACAAAAACTGCTGGGAAAGCTGGAAATTAGTATGGCAGAAACTAAGCATGGACCCACATTTAACACCACATACTAAGATTAGATCAAAATGGGTCCATGATTTAGGCATAAAGAACGAAATCATAAATAAATTGGAGGAACATGGGATGGTTTACCTCTCAGACTTGTGGAGGAGGAAGGAGTTTGTGTCCAAGGGAGAACTAGAGACTATTATTGATCACAAAATAGAACATTTTGATTACACCAAATTAAAAAGTTTCTGCACAAACAAAACTAATGCAAACAATATTAGAAGGGAAGTAACAAATTGGGAAAACATTTTTACAGTTAAAGGTTCTGATAAAGGCCTCATCTCCAAAATATACAGAGAATTGACTTTAATTTATAAGAAATCAAGCCATTCTCCAATTGATAAATGGTCAAAGGATATGAACAGACAATTTTCAGATGATGAAATTAAAACTATTTCCACTCATATGAAAGAGTGTTCCAAATCACTATTGATCAGAGAAATGCAAATTAAGACAACTCTGAGGTATCATTACACACCTGTCAGATTGGCTAAGATGACAGGAACAAATAATGATGAATGTTGGAGGGGATGTGGGAAAACTGGGACACTGATGCATTGTTGGTGGAGTTGTGAAAGAATCCAACCATTCTGGAGAGCAATCTGGAATTATGCCCAAAAAGTTATCAAAATGTGCATACCCTTTGACCCAGCCATACTACTACTGGACTTACATCCCAAGGAACTACTAAAGAAGGGAAAGGGACCTGTATGTGCCAAAATGTTTGTGGCAGCCCTTTTCATAGTGGCTAGAAGCTGGAAGATGAATGGATGTCCATCAATTGGAGAATGGTTGGGTAAACTATGGTATATGAATGTTATGGAATATTATTGTTCTATAAGAAATGACCAACAGGAGAAATACAGAGAGGCTTGGAGAGACTTGCATCAACTGATGCTGAGTGAAACGAGCAGAACCAGAAGATCATTATACACTTCAACAATGATACTGTACGAGGATATATGCTGATGAAAGTGGATTTCTTCAACATAGAGAAGAGCTAATCCAATTCCAATTGATTAATGATGGACAGAACCAGCTACATCCAGAAAAGGAACACTGGGAAATGAATGTAAACTGTTATTTTTACCTTCTGAATCCAATTCTTCCTGTGCAACAAAAAATTCGGTTCTACACACATATATTGTATCTAGAATATACTGTAATATATTTAACATATATAAGACTGCTTGCCATCTGGGGGAGGGGGTTGGGGGAGGAAGGGAAAAAATCTGAATAGAAGTAAGTGCAAGGGATAATGTTGTAAAAAATTACCCATGCATATGTACTGTCAAAAAATGTTATAATTATAAAATAAAATTAAAATTAAAAAAACAAAAACAAAAAACAATGACGTGATTAAGGCCAATTCCAAAAGACTTTTGATGTAGAGAGCTATCTTCACCCAGAGAGAGGACTGTGAGACAGATCACAATATAGTATTTTCACTTGTTTTGTTGTTTGCTTGCTTTTTATTTTTCCCCTTTTTTTTTTCTTTTTGGTATGATTTTTCTTGTGCAGTATCATAAACATGTTTAGAAGAATTGCACATCTTTAACCTATATTAAATCACTTGTATCTAGGCAAGTGGATGGGGGAAGGGAGAGAGAAAAATTTGGAACACAAGATTTAATACAAAGGTGAATGTTGAAAATTTATCTTTGCATGTGTTTTGAAAATAAAAAGATAATAATTTAAAAAAAAAGAAATGCAAATAAAGACAACTTTGAGGTACCACTTCACACCTTTCAAATTGGCTAAGATGACAGGAAAAAATGATAAAAAATGATGTGAGGGGATGTGGGAATACTGGGACACTAATTCACTGTTGGTGGAGTTGTGAAATAATCCAACCATTCTGGAGAACAATTTGGAACTTTACTAAAGGGCTTTTGAACCATACATATCCTTTGATCCAGCTATCTCACTGCTGGATCTCTATCCCAAAGAGATCATAAAAGAGGGAAAAGGACCCACATGTACAAAAATGTTTATAACAGTTTTTTTTTAGTAATGGCAAGGAACTGGAAATTGAATGGATGCCCATCAGTTGGTAACGTCTGAATAAGTTAGAGTATAAGAAAGTAATGAATATTATTATCCCATAAAAATTGATGAACAGGCTAATTTTAGAAAAGCCTAGAAAGACTTAACATGAACTGATACTGAGTAAAGTGAGCAGAACCAAGAGAACACTGCATAAAGTAACAAAATTATACATCAACTGAGATGGACTTGGCTCATTTCAACAATGCAGTGATTAAAGGCAATTCAATAGACTTGGGATGCAAAATGTCAATCACATCCAAAGAGAGAACCATGGAGACTGAATGTGGATCAAAGCAGTATGGTGGTTTGTATTCTTTCTTGTATTTTTTTTCCTCTTTTGGTCTAATTTTTCTCACACAACATGACAAATATGGAAATATGTTTAAAAGGATTGCACATATTTGACCTATTTCAAATTGCTTGCTGTCTTGGGGAGAGGTAAGGGAAGTAGGGAAAAAATTTGGAACACAAATTTCTACAAAAATTAACATTGAAAAGTATAAATATATTTAAAAAAATAAAGTATCTGTACTAAGGTCAAGTAGAAAGGAAATTTTTTAAAAATATAACAATTACAGTTGTCATTTCATGAATTACTCATATCTCCCTGAATTTGTCACTTAGTGATCAGCCTTTTGATGAGAAAACTCTCCAAATTTAGGTAAGTTGGTACTCTAGAATAGTTAAACATCATATTAGTTTATAATTCTTTTGTCACCACAAAACTGAACAATATCTGAATAAGTTGTGGTATATGAGTGAGATTGAATATTGTTGTATTGTAAGAAATGAAATAGATGATTTCAAAGAGACTCATGGAAAGAGTTATATAAACTGATACATTGAACAGAAACAGAACAATTTACACTAAAATATAAATATTATAAAAACTACCAGATGTGAACACTTTTATTAAATAACAAAGAATAAAATGAACAGAACCAGGAAAACAATTTATACAATTTATACAAGAAAAACAATTTATACTATAAAAAAAAATTCTGAAAGCTCTAAGAACCATGATCAATATAATGATCACCTATGATTTCAAAGAACCAACGATTAATAAGTTTGTGAAGTATCTATCTGTATATATGTATATCTATCTATTTATCTGTCTATCTATGTGTGCTTCTTACACTAACTACCTGTGTGACACCAGGCAAGTTGTTTAATCTCTGTTTACCTCCTTCATCTGTAAAATGGGGATAATAATAGCACCTATCTGTTGGTGTGAAGATCAAATGAGATAATACTTGTAAAGTGCTTGGAAATACTTGGCACATAGCAAGTGTTACATAAATGTTAGCTATCATTATATATGTATATAAACCTATGTATTTATAATATACATATATGTGAGTAGGATTTGCTAGCACCTGTGCTCTGTATAACATTGAGAACCAGGTCATATCCAGAGTAAGGAGTAAAATGAAACTTTCCTCAGAACGGAAAAGGACTATAAAAAATACTTAGTCATCTAGTTAATTATTTCAAATAGCAGTTAAATAACTAGAAATAATGCCCCCAAATACCAAAAATATTATTCACAATAGAGTATGAGAGGTCCAGATTAGCAGTCAGTTCAAAACCTACAGATTCCACTCAGCTGTCTCTTTGCCTGTTTTAATGCCTGATTACAAAGCGAGCTTCTGGTCACCAAGAACCAAAAACTGCTTTTTCTATTTTCCTCTTATCCTCAAAGTCTTGTCTTCCCCTTCTTCCTTAGTTGGTCAAAATATGAACTTTATATATGTATATATTTGTGAAATGTTAATACCTTAAAGATCTGTAAATTTGTCATGTGAGTATTACCTCCATCAGTGAACATTGTACCTCCACCATAAATTAGTTTTGAAAGATTGCCCTTTGTAATAATTCATCTAGACTGCTACATTAGGCCCTCCCTAGTTCATAGTGTCCTTTTAGTCCATCAAAGCTCTGTACATATCCTTTGATCCAGCAATACCACTACTAAGTCTGTCTAACAAAGAAATCATTAAAAAGGGAAAAGAACCCACATGTACTAAAATATTTATAGTAATTCTCTACAAGAAATGATGAGCAGACAGATTTCAGAAAAACTTGGAAAGCCTCACATGAACTGATACTGAGTGAAGTGAGCAGAACCTAAAGAACCTTGTACATAGTAATAGGAACTTTGTGTGATGATTAACTTAGCTCTTCTCAGCAATACAATGATCCAGGGACAGTTCCAAAAGACTTGTGATAGAAAAATACCATCTATATCCAGAGGAAAAGACTATGGAGTCTGAGAATACAAATGGAGACATACAAAATGGAAGGGAAAAAATTCATTTTCCAAGTGAAAATTTGGAACACAAAATCTTATGAAAATGAATGTTGAAAATTATATATAATTGAAAAAATATTAAGTCCAAAAAACCAATCAACATTAATCTCTTAAAATGTTTTATATTTACTATTATTTTAAAATACTGGAATCATTGCTAATTGGATATTGGAGTTTTGATTTGATTAACTCCATTTTCTACATGGCCTTCTTAGTCCTGTCTTAGGCAAACTGTTACACTTTCCCATCCTTCAATGGGCTCACCTTATTAATGGTGAATTTGATGAAGACACCCAAAAGGTTTAGCCCATTGCAACTCAGAACTCTGAAGCTTAAAAGATCTGCCAGACTCAGCCTCCCTGGTAGCTGGGATAACAGTTATATGTTACAGCACCACGCCTGTCTTGTATCTATTTTACAAATATTTTATATTTATCTGTGTACTTGTTTTCCCTCAACAGAAGATAAAGAAACACTTTCCTCCTTCCTTATAAAAGGTGTAAGATGTTGCTGGTGTGTCAGATACTAAATGTAATAGCTATATTGGTTCATTTTTTTTTTCTTTGTTACAAAAGAAGACTCACTAGGTGATTAGGAGAAAGGATCATAATTTAAAATGGTTGCAATGTAAAAAAGTAAAGTGAATCAATAAAACATTATTATTATTTTTCCATTTTTATTTTTTTATTTATAATTTTTTTCACAGTATATATGCATGAGTAATTTTTTTTATAATATTATCCCTTGTATTCATTTTTCCAAATTATCCCCTCCCTCCCTTTACTCCCTCCCCTTGATGACAGGCAACCCCTACATTTTACATATGCTACAATATAACCTATATACAATATATGTGTGTAAATACCATTTTCTTGTTGCACATTAATTATTAGCTTCCGAAGGTATAAGTAACCTGGGTAGATAGACAGTAGTGCTAACAATTTACATTCGCTTCCCAGTGTTCCTTCTCTGGATGTAGTTATTTCTGTCCATCACTGATCAACTGGAAGTGAGTTGGATCTTCTTTATGTTAAAGATATCCCCTTCCATCAGAATACATCTTCATACAGTATTGTTGTAAAACATTATTTTTTAAAAAAATGTTGTATTGGCCAAAAAAATCTCATTTCCTGGTCAAATAAGTGGTCCTTGTATAAATGAATATAGTTTATCTCTAGGCTGATGGTTATACTTAATGAAATAAAATTGTTCACGTAGTCAGTCTTTGCAAGAAAACAGCATTTCAGAAGAAGAATGGGTTTAGTTTGTGGGAAGACTATGAGACATTTTGGACCTGTTGAGTTTCAATTGTATATGGAATATCCAGGTGGACAGGTTTAGAAAGCTTTTAGTGATATAGACAGCAATTAAAAAGAGAAATGAAATCTTCATATGTAGATGTGGGAGATTAGCATGGACATAAATACCCAAAGGTGCTGGGTATGGAAAGAAAAAGAGACCAATGCTCAAGACAAAGTGTTCAAGTATACATAAGTAAAGAAGGCATAACAATAATGTTATGGCTAGGGAAATAGAAGGGAGTGGAGGGAAGAACTATTAGGTACAAATGGGCAAAAACAAATAGTACTTCCAGAAGCTACAATTTTAGAACTACTCAATTGGTCGGTAAATAAAATGTTTATTAAAAATAAAAAGAGTAAGAGAGTTAGTTATGAGATAGCAGGGTCATGGAAAAAATTCAAAGAAGGCAATAGGGAGGCAGTAGTCAAAGTTAAAATGTCAATGTGGTCAAATGTTAAAAGTTATAGGGAGTTCAATAAGGAGGATTGAAAAGAGGTCTTTTGATTTTAGGTGATAATAGCTAAAATGTGTATAGTGATTCAAAGTTGCAAAGCACTTTATATGGATTTCTCTTTGATCCTCACAACTCTGTGAGGAGAGGTGATATTATTCCTAATCCACAGTCTGAAAGAGTTTAAGTGATTGGCCAGAGTCCCACAGGTGATAAATATTGGATACTAAATTTTGTTCTTCCTAAATGCAAGTCCAGTGCTCCATGCACTTTGCCATCTACTGTCTATGTCAGGGCAGTCATTACATACAGACTTATTTTTAATAGTTTTGATCAAGGACTGGAATGGCCATATATAAGAATAAATAATGCTTATATATACTTATACTTAAATATAATACTTATATAATATATATGCTTATAAGTAATAAGTAATCTTATGTAAGTAACTCTTGTTCTGACTTTTTTTTTATGAAGGAAAACAATTAGATATAGAAAAGATAAATTTTACTGAATATAAGGGTAGCTAGAGAGCACCAGGCTTGTGTCAAGAAGACTCATCTTCCTGTATGCAGCCTGAGACATTTACTAGCTGTGTGATCCTAGACAAATTATTTAGACTTACTTGTTTCAGTTCCTCATCTACAAAAGTAACTGAAGAAGGAAATAACAAACCACTCCGGTATCTTTGCCAAGAAAACCCCAAATGGGGTCACAAAGACTTGGACATGACTGAAGTGACTGAACAATATAATGACCAAGTCTTGACTCAAAGAGTTGAGAAAATGCACCTCCTTTTCTTCATTAGAGAGGTGGGGCACTATGGGTGAAGAATATTGCATATATATTCAGATATGATTGATGTGTTTGTTAGGCTGAACCTTTTGTTATTGTTGTTGTTCTACTTCTAAGGGAAGGTCCCTTCCCATAAGGGAAACCTCCAGTATAAAGAACAAAAGACATCCATAAAAAAGACTTTTAAAAAAAGTTATAAAAAAGAATTTGTGTCTATGGTATTCCAGTATTCTTTTCTGTGATAGAAAAAGAGGCTCTCTAGCCTAGAGTTAGAAAGACAACAAAGATGCCCTAACTCTACATATAACCTTGGAGATTGTTGGGAAGGGGACCCCCAAAGTTTGGGGTCACAGACCCGTGTCACAAAGTGTCTCAAAAGAATTTGTAGGCTTGAACCCATTTCCTTGTCAAGGGGCACAGTTCATTGTAATTGAAACTCCAGTTCAAGTGGACTGAATTCCAAAAGAATTCAGCAGGGAAACAGAAGCAAGGAGATACATTTGTTCAGCTTTCTATCATTGACATGCTAATTCTATGGCCAAGAGGAGTGATCTCTGGAATTTGGTTCTTGCTGACCAGATTATCACTGACCAGATTATCAGTCAGCAATGAATTGAGAAGGGGTCTATTCAGAACCAGACAGATTGTCAGGACAATAGCATTCCTAGGTTGGGGGAGGGCGGCAAAGCCAGAGGACTTTGGAATCAGAGTGCCAGAATAGAAATCCCGCCAAAAATCACCGCTATATTTCTCTAGAAGCTATACTTCTTCACTCTCAGAAAAAAACTAATTTCTTATTTTCCCTTTTTTTTTTTTTTTTTGGCCTATTTCCAAACCAACCAAGTGGCTACTGCTCAATCCTTTCTTTGATCAGACTCTCAAAGAATAAAAAGGATTCATCCTTGAGACCAATATCTTATTCTTACATGGAATAGATCAAACTATCCTTGATAAATCCTGATTTAATGATTAAGGAGAAATATAAACCTATCTAGATGAGAATTAAATTTTGTTTCCCTGTCTTGATCCTAAAGACTTTAGTTCTTTAATGATTTCATTAAACGATGATTTCAGAGAGGCCTGAAGAGACTTACGTGAACTGATGTTGAGTGAAATGAGCAGAACCAGGAGATCAGTATACACGGCAACAACAATACTGTAAGAGGATGTATTCTGATGGATGCGACTCTCTTCAACAATGAATTGATTCAGACCAGTTCCAATTGTTCAGTAATGAAGAGAGCCATCTACACCTAAGAAAAGGACTGTGGGAACTGAGTGTGAACCACAGCATAACATTTTCACTCTTTCTGATGGTGTTTGCTTGCATTTTGTTTTCCTTCTCAGGTTTTTTTTTTTTTTTTCTTTCTAGATCTGATTTGTCTTGTGCATCAAGACAACTGTATGGATATGTATACATATATTGGACTTAACATGTATTGGAATGCCTGCCATCTAGGGGAGGGGGTAAGGAGAAGGACAGAAAATTTGGAACAGAAGGTTTTGCAAGGGTTAGTGTTGAAAAATTACCCATGGATATGTTTTGTAAATAAAAAGCTATAATTAAAAAAAAAAATACTTAAGTTCTTTGTCTTTTATATATTTTCAAACCAGGGAAGAGTCTTGGAAGGAAATACTATTTCATAATATTTTCAGTTGAATTTTAAAAATTTAATATATTTTCACAATATAAATCTGTTCCTTTCTCTTTCAAGTGAAGAGCACTGCTTTGTTTGAATTGTCAGATAGGGGAGGAACAGCTGAACACAGGGCCCCACCCAGTTAGGATGAGTTTATGATTCCTAGTTTTGTTTTATATTTGTTCTCTCCAATCTCAGGTAAATGAATATTTCTGGAGGGGAGTGACAGAAGAAGTTATATCACTTTCTTAATGTTGCATAGCCAGTTAGTGGCAGGCTGGGAATAGAACATGTCAGCTGATTCCCATTCTTTTTAACTATTCAATGCAGCCTCTTTGCATAATTATAAGAACTAAAAGGGAAGAAAATATTAACAGAAATTTAAAAGCAATATTACTAAGGTTGCACCATATTATCCCCTGTCATTCAACATAAAAAGAGAAAGAAATTTAACTGCAGCTTCCTGGAGGGACTACTACATCCTTATAACTAAAATAAATGTCAGCTCCAATTGGCTTGCTGGTCTCTAAAGAGAAGTAGGAATCTGACTTGTTCCTTTTTGAAATTTCATATACCCAGACTTCTAATGTAATGGAAAGTTTTGATCTCATACGTAAAAAGGGACTAAGATGGCTCAATAAATATGGAACATTTCTAATGAGTGTTTAAAATGCCAACTAGGCTTCTCAACAGGGAAGATCAATAAATTCATACCTTGTATTTTATTATATATTTCTATTCCCAAATCCAGTTGTTTAAATAACTGGATTTTACTTTGATTTTAAGGTCTTTGATAAATGAAAGGTTATTCTCATTTTACTAGTTTGAATTTCCTATCAGTAAACCAGGCACAGGTATGTGTAATAGGAAGATCAGTTGCTCTGTGTGCTATGCTAGGCAAATCACAATATAAATATGTATACACATATTGGATCCAACATGTATTTCAACATATTTAACATGTACTGGACTACCTGCCAGATAGGGGAGAAGGTGAGAAGGGGAAAATTTGCAATAATAGGTTATGCAAGGGTCAGTGTTGGAAAAATTACCCATGCATATGCTCTATAAATAAAAAGCTTTATTTTAAAAAAAGAAATTGAGCTATTAATAGAATTTTCAGCAATGGTTAATTATTTAATGTTGCTGTGGCTAACTAGGTAGATGAATTTTAAATAATCCATTAAAGTCATATTTTTCAAAAAGAAAAGAAAAGAAAGCCAAGTTATGACATGAAACCACTGAGATTATATTTCCCCTAGAGAAGATATGCTCATCTAGCAGATCCTAGCCAAACTTCTCTTAAGATTTAGCCTCTTAGTTGGTGGAACTCCCACATCTCTTCCCTTTAATGGCATCTTCTTCATGGTTAATTGTAAGTTCCATTAGGAAACTTGCCTTTCCCTTTGTTAATTGCTAAAGCCCTTTTCCTTGGTAACTTCTCTTGGAATTTAGACTGCTCTTAGCAGCATAATAAAACTTTGCCCCTTGATTTGGAGGTCTATGCCTACAAATTTTTGGGAAATGGCTCACAACACCAGATGGTAATTCCAATATTCTTTTGGGTATTACCATATACCTCATCATTCTAGTGGCCTGATAGGAGAAGAGTCTGATTACCCCCCATAATTTCAACACTAGGTACATAATTAGTTGAGGTAGGATTTAAATCTAGATCCTTTGATTTCAAATCTACTACGCTTTCCATTTTGTACTACATAAAAACATAGGTAATTGTGAGAAGAGAGGGATAGAGGAACTCCTAAAACCCTGGCCTCTCCCAAATGGAATAATTCTTCCAAATTTCTAAATTTTAATTTTGGTTTAGATTGAAAGCTTTAAAAACCTCTAGAAAGTAGAAATATATACATGTGTCTTTAATAAATTTGCTATAGGTCTCTTTTCCCCAGTGGCTATTAGCCAACAGCTCATCAAGTGCAACATTTGTATTGCTGTTCTGACCAACATAACTAACAGTCTTGCTTGAGATTCTAATGACATTCATATGGGTGAGGCTGCACTCTAAAAGAGCCATTCAGGTGCTGTTTTATGTTATAACTTCGGTTCCTCTTTACAGAACTTGTAGATGGTTAAGCCCTGTCCCTTACCCTAGGGTTTTGGACCAATTTCAATATACCTCTCCATTCATGGTTCTTGGAAAGCTCAGGAGTTTTGCAATCATAATCTAGTGGACCTCTGTCCCTGATTTGGGTCATCCATCATCCCTAGGATGATGTTACTGGGAAAGACTGGAGTGTGTAAAACTGCCAATGGTGCTTGAAAATGTGTATGGTGGGTGAATTCAGTTTAAAATGAAGGATGGGGGCAGCTAGGTGGCACAGTGGATAGAGCACCAACCTTGAATTCAGGAGGACCGGAGTTCAAATCTGATCTCAGACACTTAACACTTCCTAGCTGTGTGACCCTGGGCAACTCACTTAACCCCAGCCTCAGGAAAAAATAAAAATAAAATAAAATAAAATGAAGGATGGGCGACACAGATGATGGAATCAGAGTTCAAGTAGTGACATATTTCTGGACATAGCCAATGTGGCAAATTTGACTATGTATCTGTTATAAGGGTTTTCTTTTCTTTTTTTCATAGAAGAAGATATGGATGGGAAAGAAAAGACATTTTTGTTAACTGGAAAAAAAAAAAAAAGATGGGAGGTGGATTAATGTAAGGGGATGGGAGTGGAGCCAGGTAGGGGTGGGGAATAGAAGCCTTTTCTTGATAACGGTATGTGGAGGCTCCTTCCAGAAGTCACAGCACAAAGGTTAGATCAGGATTTCCCTTCTATTCTTGAGAGTTAAAAGAAAGTCCATGTATATCTTATGTAATGTAGGGCCAAGCCCATTCTGTGAATTCCAAATAATATAAGACCCGGAAAGTTTTTAGAGAGAAATTTGGTGAGACGATTAGACCTTACTTCCTTTCCCCTCAACATCTAAGAAAAGTAACCATAAAAACTCCCAGGGTTTCATTTTCATGTTTCCAGGAAGTAACTCTTCAGGATGGAATAGAAAAACATGTGGGGGTGAAACTAGCAAATTAAGGCTCTTTAAATGCTTGCTTTTAAGACATCCTGACTTAAATCTCTTCTTTGAAATCATAGTCCCCAAAAGTTTCTGAGGCTGGAACTAGCACATCTTGGGAAAAACTACCTGGGATAGAGTTATTATGACTCTATACTGTGGGGGGAAAAACAGCAAAACACCCAACTTTCAAGGTTTTGTTTTCTTATTTGAGACATATGTCATTTTTGTTAGCTGAGAGTGGAGAAAGAATTTCAAGTGGACATTGAGAAGCTAGAGAGCATCTAGAGGACAAAACTAAGAAGTTAATAAAAGGGTTTTGATGTTAATTTATAGGAAGATTAACTCAGGACATGGAGAAGAAAAGATTAAGGAGCAGGAGTAACATGACAGTTGTCTTTCAGTATTTGAAAGGGCAATGCTGTGAAAGAGAGAATGTGCTGGTTCTGATCCCCCAAAAGAAGAAATTGGAACAATGTTTCCAAGTCATAGAAACAGATTTCTAAAGATTAAAACAGTCCAAAACTGTATTAGGCTACCTCAGGAGGTAGTGAACTCCCCTTCATTAATGTACTTCAAACAAAAAATGGATTGACCTCTTGTCAGGCAATGTTTTAGGGGATTCTTATCCAGGAGTGAGGTGGGTTGAATGAGGTGATTTCTAAGATCCCTTCCAACATTAGGATTCTGGAATTCTCAGAAGAAATACTTAGAATTTTTTTTTCCTTCTTCCAGTTTATAAGGAAATTTAGGTTCTGTTATCAAGCAAGAAAACCTCCTAATCTTTTAGAGAGTTCTGGGTGTGTGTTAATAGAAGGAATTTATAGCTGATATATGATCAGATTATATAAACTAATCTCAAAAATTTATTTCAGGCAAGGTTTTACAACAATGTCAGACCTTGATGGAATTACCTTGGTTCAAGGTTGGGTCCTAAGTTTGGCAAATTCAGGGCTAGATTTTATCAGGTCACCTGTGAGTTCTCTGGGAAATTACTACATACTTATCAAACTTGTACTGATTTTAAAAAAACACAATAATAGTTTGGATTTATATAGTGCTTTAAAACTTGCAAAACATTTTACATATGTTCCCTCATTTGATCCTTACAGCAACCTGCGAGTTAGGTGATATTATTATTTCCTTTTCATAGATATGAAAATTGAAGGATCAGAGAGGTTAAGTGTGATTGCCAAAATCACACATCTAGAAAGTCACTAAGGCAGGATTAGAACTAAGTGAAGAGATTAATTTGTAAGTTAAAATGCCAATTTATTAAATTATATTTGGGGACATGCCTTTGAAATCAGAGTACCAATTTATTAAATTATTCTTGGGGACATGGCTTTAGGACATTTCTAGTTTCTGGGAAGCTGAATTAGTCATCCAAGATGACTAGCTGAGCATGGGAAAAAACCCAAAGAGTAGTGGGTAGTATTGTGGGATATTTAACTCTTGATCTGTGAGAACCAGAGAAAAGATATAATATACTACATCAAACTTCCTTTGAACTTTGGCTTCTATATATAAATTAATTATAAAGCAAAATAGGACAATATTTGTGCACAACAAAATTCTAAGGAAAGAAAAGATTACCTTGACTAGAAGAATCAGGGAAGGACTGCATGGATGAGATAGCCTTTGAGCCAGGTCATAAAGAATGCCTAAGATGTCATAAGATAAAGACAAATGTGGGGATTTAGAATGTATCTTCAGAGTAAGGAATGGCCTTGAGCCAATACTTAAAAACCACAAAAATTTAGTAAAATTGGGGGCCAACCTCCAATGGCACCCTGCAAAAAAATTACAACTCCATTATTAGTCTCATTCCTAAAACCAGGGATATATAGGATCTTAAAAAAAAAAAAAAAAAAAAAATTCACCCCTGATAGTTAAGGCAATTTGATCTGGCTAGGTCACTTCAACAAAGCAATAACCGAGAATTTATTCAGCATCTATAATGTATTCAGCTCTGAGCTAAGCACTGCAGAGGATCTTGAAAGAAGCAGAAGCCAAGTTTCTTACTCAAGGATCTTACAATTTGATTAGAAAGATTTTTTTCAGAAGCTAATAGATTGACAGTTGGAAATTATCTTAGAGGTCATCTGTTCTGAGGCTCACTGTAAGAGGGATGGAGAGTGATTTGTTTTAAGGTTACACAAAAAGCAGTTAGATAGCAGATCATGTAAGTATTCAAATTCAGGTAGTCTACTCCAAATCCAAGGTACTTCCCACTGCACCACACAGTCTCCTCATGAATAAACATGAGGCAATAGAAAACAAGATTTGGCAATGTGTATAATTAAAATAATTAAAAGCACAGCTGTAATATGCAGCCCATAAAAGCTGTAGGAATGTGGTGCTCCCTCAGAAAGTAAATATTAATAAGGACAATGGCAACCAAGCCAGGCTCATTGGAGGAGGGCTTGATACCCTAATGAGCATTTTCCTTTCTCTGGGCAGAAGCTGGAATGATAGAAGCTTGTCCATTACTCCTTAAAACCTAATATCCTTCATAACTATGAAACAAACCTCAGCAGCTTGATGGGCTAGCCAAGAAGCCAACTGAAATCATAGCACAAGTCTGAAGATGTTTCTTTTCTGTGCAAGAAGCTTTAAATGCCCCTTTACTTTACTAAGTAAATTCCTTTACTAAGAAATCAAATTTTGTTAGTATTTAAAGCTTTTTACATTCTGACTCCAATGTGGCTGGTTTCCAGACTATTGACTATAGACCCATTTATTCTCTACCTTTCACACCCACTTGCTCCTTTCTGTACAAAAGTTGTCATCACTCATCCCAGATTCTTTGAGGAGACTCCATGCCTGGAGTAATGTTCCTTCTCTCCTTCACTTTTTATTTATTTTTTTAAAATAGTTTTAAATTTTTTCCCCCAGTCATGTCAATAAAATTTTTAGCATTCATTTTTTGCAAGATTTAGAGTTCTAGAGTTTTCTCCTCTCCCTTTCTCCTGGGACTCTCCTCTTTAGAAGTCGGTAGACAGTTTATGCATGTACTATCATATAAAACATATTTCCATATTAGGCACAGTTGTGAAAGAAGAAATTGATCAAAAGGAAAAAGAAAACATACAAAAGAATAAAGTAAGTAAATAAAAATATGCTTCAATATTCATTCAGCATTCATTATTTCTTTATCTGGACGTGGCGTTTTCCTTCATGAGTCTTTTGTACTTGTCTTGCATCACTGTGTTGTTGAAAAGAGTTGAATCATCTATAATAGATCATCATACAATGATGTTGATACAATGTTTTCCTAGTTCTGCTTATTTTATTTTGCATCAGTTCATACAAGTCTTTCTTGTTCATTATTTCTTATTACACAATAGAATTCCATCACATTAATAAATTACAGCTTGTTCAACCATTTCCCAATTGTTGGGCATTCCCTCATTTTTTCAATATTTGCCACTATGAAAAGGGCTCTTATATAAATATTTTTGCATATGTAATTCCTTTTCCTTTTTTAATGATCTTTTTGGGATACAAACTTACTAGTGTTATTGTTGTATCAACAGGTATGGACAATTTGCTTGTCCTTTGGGCATAGTTTCAAATTGCTCTCCAGAATGTACCTTAGTGTCCCAATTTTCCCACATCCTCTCCAATATTTATCACTTTCCTTTTTCATGATACTGGTCAATCTGATAGGTTTTAATTTGCATTTCTCCTATAAGAAGTAATTTAGAACACTTCTTCATATGCCTATAGATAGTTCTAATTTCTCCATCTGAAAACTTCCTGTTTATATCATTTGACCATTTATCAATTGAGGAATGGCTTGTATTCTTTTTATTTATTTATTTATTTTTATTCATTTTTCCAAATTATCCCCTCCCTCCCTCCACTCCCTCCCCCTGATGGCAGGTAATTCCATACATTTTACATGTGTTACAATATAACCTAGATACAATATATGTGTGTAAATACCATTTTCTTGTTGCACATTAATTATTAGCTTCCGAAGGTATAAGTAACCTGGGTAGATAGAGAGTAGTGCTAACAATTTACATTCACTTCCCAGTGTTCCTTCTCTGGGTATAGTTATTTCTGTCCATCATTGATCAACTGGAAGTGAGTTGGATCTTCTTTATGTTGAAGATTTCCACTTCCATCAGAATACATCCTCATACAGTATTGTTGTTGAAGTGTATAGTGATCTTCTGGTTCTGCTCATTTCACTCAGCAACAGTTGATGTAAGTCTCTCCAGGCCTCTCTGTATTCCTCCTGCTGGTCATTTCTTACAGAGCAATAATATTCCATAACCTTCATATACCACAATTTACCCAACCATTCTCCAATTGATGGACATCCATTCAACTTCCAGTTTCTAGCTACAACAAAAAGAGCTGCCACAAACATTTTGGCACATACAGGTCCCTTTCCACTCTTTAGTATTTCTTTGGGATATAATCCCAATAACAGCAATGCTGGGTCAAAGGGTATGCACAGTTTGACAACTTTTTGGGCATAGTTCCAAATTGCTCTCCAGAATGGCTGGATTCTTTCACAACTCCACCAACAATGTATCAGTGTCCCAGTTTTCCCACATCCCCTCCAACATTCATCATTATTTGTTCCTGTCATCTTAGCCAATCTGACAGGTGTGTAGTGGTATCTCAGAGTTGTCTTAATTTGCATTTCTCTGATCAGTAGTGATTTGGAACACTCTTTCATATGAGTGGAAATAGTTTCAATTTCATCATCTGAGAATTGTCTGTTCATATCCCTTGACCATTTATCAATTGGAGAATGGTTCGGTTTCCTATAAATCAGGGTCAGTTCTCTATATATTTTGGAAATGAGACCTTTGTCAGAACCTTTACTTTTAAAAATATTTTCCCAATTTGTTACTTCCCTTCTAATCTTGTTTGCATTAGTTTTGTTTGTACATAAACTTTTTAGTTTGATGTAATCAAAATCTTCTATTTTGTGATCAATAATGATCTCTGATTCTCCTCTGGTCATAAATTCCTTCCTCCTCCACAGGTCTGATAGGTAGACTATTCTCTGTTCCTCTAATCTATTTATGATCTCATTCTTTATGCTTAAATCATGGACCCATTTTGATCTTATCTTGGTATATGGTGTTAAGTGTGGATCCATGAATGGCTTGTATTCTTAAAAATTTGACTCAGTTTTCTATATAATTGAGAAATGAGGTTTACCATAGATACTTGCTATAAAGGTAGTTTCCCAGCTTTCTGCTTTCCTTCTAATTTTGGTTTCATTTGTACAAAAGCCTTTTAATTTAATATCAAAATTATCTATTTTGCATTTTATAATGCCCTCTCTTATTTGGTCATGAATTCTTCCCCTCTCCATAGATCTGACAGGTAGAATATTCTTTGTTCTTCTATTTTGATTATGGTGTCACTCTTTGTCTAAATTATGTACCCATTTTAACTTTACCTTGGTACATGATGTGAGATGTTGGTCTATACCTAGTTTGGCTCCTATTGTTTTTCAGTTTCCCCAGCAGTTTTTGTCAAATAATGAATTATTGTCCTCAAAACTGGGGTCTTTGGGTTTTTCAAACACTAGCTTACTATGGTCATTGACTACTGTGTCTTGTGTACCAAATCTATTCTGCTAATCTCCATTTCTTAGTCAGTACTAGATAGTTCTGATGATTACTGCTTTTTTTATAGCAATAATGATTATATATATAATGATGATTATATAGTTTAAGGTCTGGCATTGCCAGGCCCTCTTTTTTTGTATTTTTGTCATTGATTCCTTTGATGTTCTTTACCTTTTGTTCTTCCAAATGAATTTTTTCCCCCTACTTCTATCACATAATTTTTTGGTAGTTTGATTGGCATGAAACCAAAAAAAAAATCAGTTTAGGCAGAATTGTCACTTTATTACGTAGGGTGCTCTTGATATTTTTCCAGTTGTTTTGAATTATATTTATTTGTGTGAAAAATATTTTGTAAATGTGTTCTCATAGTTCCTGAGTTTGATTTGGCAGGTAGACATCTAAATATTTTATATTGCTTATAATTATTTTAAATGGAATTCTCTTTCTGTCTCTTGTTACTGGGATTTCTTGGTCATATAAAGAAATGCTAATGATTTATGTAGGCTCACCTTCACTTTTTAAAATCCCTAACTCCCTCTTTTCAAGGTTCAACTGTTGTGCCAACTGCTAAATTAAGCCTTTCTTTATCTTCACAATTGTTGGTACTCTATCCCCAAAGTTACTATTTGTATATATTTTACATAAATTTCTCTGTATGCATATTTTTCTTTATACTTTATACTTTACATTTTTTTTGTCCTTATATTCTGATGACTTGCACAATATCTGGCATAGAGCTGGCATTAATAACTGAATTGAATTAATTATTGTTGTTATATTTTTTTTTGTTTGTTTGTTTTGCTTTTTTTTTTTTTTACCTGAGACTGGGGTTAAGTGACTTGCCCAGAGTCACACAGCTAGGAAGTGTTAAGTTTCTGAGATTTTTGAACTCCGGTCCTGCTGAATTCAGGGCTGGTGCTCTATCCACTGCACCACCTAGCTGCCCCGAATTAATTGTTAATTAATAATTGAATTAAACTCAACTTTTTGCAGTAAAATTCAGAAAACAAGTCTAAAACAATCCAGAATTACGAGATCCAATCATTCAGGACCCCATTTTTAAACTGATGTCAACAAATGACCTAGTACTTGGTATACTTGACACTTCTGAATTGGTAATTAATAAAGAATTTGCTTAGTTTGAGGAAGATTTCATCTTTTGTATTGTGATATTCAGGAGAAATGGATGGACAATGTCCTTGTACACTGGCCCTTCTGTTATTAGTGAGTGCCAGTGTCAGCTAAGTGGCTAACAGTGGATAAAACAGCTGGCCCTGAAGAGAGGAGGACATGAATTCATATGTGGCCTCAAATATTTATTATCTTTGTGACCCTGGTTAAGTCACTTAACTTTGACTCAATTTCCTCATTTGTAAAAGGAGCTGAAGAAGGAAAGGACAAAATCCCTTTAGTATCTTTACCAAGAAAATACAACTACAAAATGTCAGTTCCACTTATCTTTAGCCAGAAATTATGAACCTTAACTGAACTTAACTAGCTTTAATCTGAAATAAATTGAGAAAAATTGGGAGGGAGAGGAAAGAGACCCTACTACACCCTTGGGACAGTGCTGATCAATGTATGCAGCCCCACACTTAATATATATGATCAGAGATATCCTTTGTGATGGGCTTCCTTAGGTCAGGTAATACAGGGACAATTTGCTGTGGGACTAGGTAACAGTGGCAGAGGAAGAAGGTAAAGATGCATTAAAGGAGACTAACTACAAAAGAATAACCAGTAACCATAGATTAGTTCTGATTGATAAGTGAAAAACTCAACTAGCTCCATATTTTAGCCAACTTCAAAATATGTTTCACATTATACTGAACTATCTACCAGGATATTAGAGTTTATTTATGGACTCATTTTTCCATTTGTCCTGTAGTGGTGTAGGCTCCTCACAATCCCTTCCTTCCCTTTCTGCTTCTCATTTTTGCCCTAGTAATAATTCAAACCAATAGAACTAGTGTTACTGGAAAGTACACAGCCCAATTATTGCCCTCTACTCATAATCCCTTTGACTCCCCAGACCAAAGCTCCCTTCCTTAGTCTCCTACTTTCCTACATGTATTGTTTTCCCTTGCTGGAATGTAAGCTCCTTGAGGGCAAAGGATGCTTCACATTTGTATTTGTGTCTGCTTCAGTTGCTTAATGGAATGTCTTTTTATTCATTTATTTAATCATTAAAGACAGTCTCCTGGGGAAAGTGGGGAGCACAAGTTGCGAACTTAGAACAACACTGTACTGGGTCACTTTAGTTATGATTCTATGTAATTTTAACATTAAACCTTTAGGTCAAAGTGTAGTACATATTGAAGTCCAAAGCATGAGATGTAGTCTAAATTTTTTTCCCTTTGGATGTGAAGCTTAGTAAAATCTAATTAGTTCATTTCACAAATATTTGTTGAATGCTTCTCTTTAACAGATGTTCATGTTTAATATCTCCAAATAACAGCTCTGAAAGATAGGATTTGACAAAAAAAACAACTCAGCAATTAAGTCGTCTGTGAATGCTTTTCTTTAACATTGTTTTCTATTCCTTGTACTCTTTTCTCCAAGAAGGTTAGTTTTTCAAAGGCAAGTGTAAAATTGATGGGTGTCTGTGTATCCTGTGATATTCAGTCTTTTCTGCTGCCTGGAAAGGATTTAAGCTTCCTAGGCCTTGTCTATTTGCTCCCTAAGGGGTGTTTTTGTTATGATT
This sequence comes from Sminthopsis crassicaudata, assembly GCF_048593235.1. Lineage (NCBI taxonomy): Eukaryota > Metazoa > Chordata > Mammalia > Dasyuromorphia > Dasyuridae > Sminthopsis > Sminthopsis crassicaudata. The sequence goes on from NC_133620.1 coordinate 369,289,791, forward strand.
TTTTCTTTGGTTATTTTCCTTTCCTTCACTTAAATCTATAGCCACATTCTGTTAGAACAATTACCTAGGAGCAATACAATAGCTTTTAGAAGTATGTAGTTCTTTTCCCTGCTATTTTGTTGAATTCAAATTAGACAAAAATTATTAATAAATCATAATAATCCAGAGCCTCTAAATAAAAAATTTTCTATTATTTGGACTGGTTTGACTTTTTAATTTAAATTGTGTATATTTCTAGTTAACTCCTGGCTTCTATATATTTGAAATAAAGTCAGAATTCAATAAATATTTAAGTATAAATAAGCCAAGTATAGTCTCTCTCTCTTCATACACTGTAGACATAGGAAGGGGAAGGTAAGGGAAAGAACACCTTTTAGAACTTTCCTTAGTTCTTAAAGAGATGAGTACAACTATTAGCTCTAGTCCAAATCTTTTTTAATAATATGCCTTCAGTGGCACAAGGGTACATCTTGATCTCTCCCTTCTGTCACACCTCAGTTCTTTCAGTTTTTCCTTTTGCGTGTTGACTCATGCCTCTGATTCTTACAGGCAGGGTTCTTACAGGCTGCTGTCTCTTCCACTGCTGCTATTGTTCCACTTCTCATCTCCTATAGTTCCTGATCCTTCCTTTCAGTCTCATTTTTAGTAGACTCCATGATTTCTTTTTAAAAACTCATGGGTGTACAGTTGAGAAGGAATGCTTGACCTTGTAAACTAAAATTCTGTTAGATTTTTGTTTGTTTATTTACTTCCAATATTTAGCATGATATTTGGCATATATGTGCATTGTGAATGTTTGATTTTGTTAGAACACCATGATGTTGATATTCTAAAAAAATTAGGAAAAAACCCTTGATTCTGAACTACAGAGCTTGATTGTTATTAGTTGTTTTGTTGGTTAGAGTTGGTTTAGTTGATATTTAAAGCATGGTTGATATTTGGCAGGCATTTATCCTTACTGCTCAAAGAAAAGTAGGATTATGATGAGACTGGTATAAATAAGGATGGGTAAAAACTTGTCAATTTCTTAGGAGTTTTTGGTTCTAATACCTTTTCCATTACTCTGACAAGAGTAAATCCGATGATATCCCAATCCCCTCAATATCTTTGAATTCAATTCTAAACCACTTTTCATTAAATGCTTTTTGATAGTTTTCAAATCCTCCTGAAAACTTTTGGGATTTGTGAGACTTCAGCTGGTTGAAGGCATCAACAACACAAATCCAGACAATAACTAGATTGATGGAAGGTAGTCATCTTATTTCTACTATAAAACCTAACTCACTTTTTTCTTACTTGTCTTCACTGAAGAATATTTCCTATTTGATGTCCTTTGTCCCTAATTGTTTCTAGGTCAGATGTCTTGACTGTTACACAAACACGAGTGTGTGTGTGTGTGTGTGTGTGTGTGTGTGTGTGTGTGTGTAAACTTACCAAAGCTTTTTGTTAGAAATTAATTACTAACAATTAAAGAATGGCTTTAGATCACTATGAACAACAGATTGTAGATTGAGAGCTTGAATCTTGTTGTTTTGCTCTCTTTCCTCAACATAAATTCGTGTAAATATTTCCAAGTTTTTCTGGAATCACCCTGCTCATCATTTCTTATAGAATAATAATAATATTCCATTATAGTTATATATCATAACTTATTCAGCCATTGCTCAGTTGACATCTACTTAATTTCCAATTCCTTGCCTTCACAAAAAGAGTTGCTACAAAAATTTTTGCGCATGTGTGTCATTTCCCCTCACTGATGATCTCTTTGTGGTAGAAACTTAGTAGTGAGACTGCTAGATCAAAGAGTATGCAGTTTTCTTTCCCTTTGGGAATAATTCCAAATTGTTCTCCAAAATGGTTGGATCATTTCACAACTCCATATGGTTTAGATTCTTTTTTTTTTTTTTTTTTTTTTTTCCTATTATGAAGTTGGGGTATTTTCTTTTCTTTTTTTTTTTTTTTAATTTTTTATTATATATATATATTTTTATAATATTATCCCTTGTATTCATTTTTCCAAATTATCCCCCCCTCCCTCTATTCCCTCCCCCTGATGGCAGGTAATTCCATACATTTTACATGTGTTACAATATAACCTAGATACAATATATGTGTGTAAATACCATTTTCTTGTTGCATAATAAACATTAGAATCCGAAGGTACATGCAACCTGGGCAGACAGATATTAGTGCTAACAATTTACATTCACTTCCCAGTGTTACTTCTCTGGGTGTAGTTATTTCTGTCCATCATTGATCAACTGGAAGTGAGTTGGCTCTTCTTTATGTTGAAGATTTCCACTTCCATCAGAATACATCCTCATACAGTATTGTTGTTGAAGTGTACAGTGATCTTCTGGTTCTATTCATTTCACTCAGCATCAGTTGATGTAAGTCTCTCCAGGCCTCTCTGTATTCCTCCTGCTGGTCATTTCTTACAGAGCAATAATATTCCATAACCTTCATATATATGGTTTAGATTCTTATAGATTTCTTCTCACTTGTATTTTTTTTTTTTTCCGTGCTTAAGAAAATTAGCTTGTGTAGCAAGTACCCAATGAGGCAATAAGGAAGATTCAAGCAAGAGTTTAGTGTTCGTTTATAATTTTCAAATTCTAATCTTAATATTACCAAGAAAATCTTCAGTTAATGAAAGTAAGAATAATTGTATGTAAAACCTTGAATTTTAAAAAATGTGTGGAAGTTAACTTTCATAGAAATGTTCCCTTCTGTGCTTTTTTCCTTTTGTGCCTTTTTATGTAGTTGTACATTATTCTATTTTTCCTTGATTTATTCCACATCACAAATATAGATACCTATATATTTGTATTTACATTATTAAAAATCTTTATTATTTTGTGAATACTAATAATTAATTATATTAATATTAATAAATAATATGTCATGAAATAATATTAATATTAAAGACCCACAGTCATCCACCAATTATTGGATAGATTGTTTCTAGAGGGGTTTTTTTTCCCCTATTTTGGATAAAGCGGCTATGCATATTTTTGCATAAATAGGTGTTCTTTTTTCTTTTAAATAATATTCTTAGAGTGCAGTCCCAGTAGTGGGACCCCAGAGTCAAAGTATATAAATAGCTTTGTAATGCTTATTGTATATTTCCATTAAGAGTTGCTGGCAATCTGGAAGAGACCTTGAAGCTAGAAAGTCCTCTGTGCTGTTCTCTTGGCTGCAGCAAATGAATTCTGACAATGGAAGGCTTCTGGGCTTTCTGACTGTGCTAATATCAGGAGAATTTGTTGAAGAGCCTAGTCATGTGCTACTATCCATTCTGAAGCTTATCAACCTGTACTTCACTGTTCAGGTTTGTTTTGTTTGTTGGATTCCTGCTAAGTATTTCTCAGGATGGGGAAGAAACTTCTAGGCTGTTGATGTAAAGTAGAAAAAATTTAGAGAAATGAAAATACACTGTACGTATTTATTTGAGTTGTTATTTTTGGCAGTAACAGTCTCTCCAGAAATTCTAGTTTCAAAAAAGTCTTTATTATGTACCTCTAAGTTCATGAAGTTATTGTATCTGATGTACAAAACTAGTTTAATGGGATTTGACCCAAATGTTCCCAATAGAAAATAGAGGTCTACATATTTATGTTATAAGATGGCATAGAGAAAGGCAAAATAAGGGCCTTAGTTTATCAATAATAAATATTTATGAACAAATTCAGAATCAGTATTTTGAACAAATAAGCAGCTAATTGCTAATCAGTAAGAGAGCAAAAGCAGGAGCAGGGAAGTCAATCCTCTTAAATTTATTCTGAATGTTTCAAATATAAGTTTTCTAATTTCTTTTTTAACTTAGATACTTTGTGAGTCAGAAAATTTGAGAGACCATATTGAAATCTCATTTGTCACTTTCATCCTTTATAAAAATTAATTGTTTCAATTTCTGGAACATAAATTAGAAACTTTAGTTAAATATTCATTTGTATAAATATTACATTAGATCTCCTCTAATCTTTTTAATATTTTGTTCAAGTGTATAGTAGAAGGGGTTTTCCCCAATATTCAGAAAGATGGGAATTCCATTTATGTCATAGGTAGGTTTTATACAGTTGATAAATTAAAGTGACTAATCTCTAAAATTAGTTTGAAAGGCTGTCATGTTAATTGTTCAATGTAAATCATAACAGTGAAATTTACCCCTTTCTTACTTGAGATATGAACATTTTAATTTAGCAGGTCAATACAAAATGTAATTGGAAAAAACAGAACAAAACAAAACTGAACATTGTGTAATTACTAAGCACAGAATTGAGAAAATGTACCTCCTTTCTTTTTTTGCAGAAGTGGGGAATTACCAATTTGAAATGCTGCATATATTGTCAAATTCATTTTCTTTGGTTACTTTTGCTGAACTGCTGTTTAAAAAATATATATTTAAAAAAAGTTCTTTGTTAAAGGGATGTTTTGCTGGGTAGGACAGGTATATATTTAGAAATTGAACTGATTTAAATACAAAAGACATCCAACTGATTCTTCTATACTCCTAAACTGTTCTTTTACCTGTGAATATTCCCTGGGAATGTAAAATTGCTTTGTCATTTGGATTGGTTAAAGTAGGGGAAGAATATGATTAAAGAACTGGAGATGAGAGAGTATGCAAGGGAATAGAAGAGAAGGTCAGGAGGCAAAGTTCCTCTCTGCTGGCTCATCATTTTGACTAATTGTTGGCTAAAGAGATATTTGCATATTACTCAGTACTCCAAACCTGAGTGAAGGGTGGAGTTGGTGAAAGCTGGTCTTTTGGCTTCTAGCTGCTAAAGAAAAGGCTGGTTTCAGACTCTTTTCCTAAGTAGTTATCCCTGACTGTGACAGAAGGAAAATGGGATTTAAAAAAAATTACCAAAATCTCCCCAAATCTCCAAAACCATTTGTTGAATTGGACTTCCTTCTCTACATTCCTCCTCCCATTTTTAGTATCAACCTTGACCCCTGAAAATCATAAACCAATTCCCCTCTACTCCAAATGTTGTACTCCAAAGTGTCTAAAATTTAGATTTATGTCAAGTTCAGTGTGGTCAGTGCAATATGATGCAAATGAACAAATCATTCTATTAGGTATAATCTTTCAGTATGAAAAGAAAATTGATTAATCATATAAACATACAAGCTTAGTGATGCTAACAAATTGGTGTAGTTTTCTAAATCCATGATATAAAACTTGAATTCTATTTTAATTTTAAGTAGTAGAAGTAAAACTACATTTGGCTATTCAGGAAACAGCTTCAATATAAACCAGAACGTAAGACAATGCTAATTTAACATTTAATATTCCCATCAGACATATCTTCCTGCTTCATTGCTTCCTATAACGTGCTTCACTTAATCTGGACAGAACAAAGATATCACTTCTAAGCTTGCTTTTCCAATCCATAACTTTTTTTTTTTTTTTTGGTTTGAGGGAGAGATGCTGAATCTTTAAAAACTCTTTGATAAGATGAACATTCATCCAAGATATAAAAAAAGAGGCTTGGCCTATAACTCAGTAGAATTTATTTTTAAGTCACTAGCTAAAATCTTTGCAGAAGTTCTGAAGCTATAGTTTCCATTTTGGGTCTGTAATATATTTTGAAATGCATAATTGATGCTTTAAAATTACTTGCTTCATTTTGTAAATTTAATTTTTTAATGTGAAATTAATAATAAACAACAAAACCAAATATTTCAATAAACAGAAATTATAAGAAAAATCCTTGTTTTTTTAAAAACAAAATTATGAACTTCTGTTATGCACATTTTGTATTTTAAGAAGTGAAAGCAAAACATAGAAACCACACTGTAACACATTAGTCTTGATACCCAAAAAACATGCCTTAATCAATCAATCATTCAGAGAGTCCTTGAAAACCATTGGATGAAATGAAATGATACCAGAAAGGAAATCAATTCTAATTAGCTGAGGCATTTCTTTATATTTTCTGGGCCTTATACTGAGATAGTTGGAATCAAAGACAGAGATTCTAGTAAGAAAAAGAGTATTCCAGCTAAATCCTTTGAGAAGTTGCTAAAGTGAGAAGTGCACTTCAGTCAAACATCAGTCTTCACTTTTCTCCCTGTCCCCCCTACCCCATACTCCACATTTTGAAGAGGACTTTGAAAGTTTTGATGAGAAAATATTGAACTTCCCGTCTTCATTTCCCATTTTTCAATGATATTGCTTTAATAAAATCTCTGGATCAACTGAAACAGTGTCTAAATCAGGAAGACAGATTTATTGAAGGATATATAATAATAATATAACAATGTAATTATAGAGCACACATATGTTTAATAGGACAGTGACAAAAATATTCTTCTTGTTTTATGTTCCTTTCTGCACTTTCTATTTTCTGTGCATTTTTCTTAAAATAAGGTATACTCATATATTGTATTTAATTTATACTTTAACATATTTAACATGTATTGGTCAACCTGCCATGGGGGGGGGGGGAAGAGGGGAAAAATTAGAACAAAAGGTTTGGCAATTGTCAATGCTGTAAAATTACCCATGCATATATCTGGTAAATAAAAACTATAAAATAAAATAAAATAAAATAAGGTATATTGACCTTTTCCCCATACATCTACCACTCTCATTCTACTTTCCCAAGTAGGATCCTTCCCTAATTATATGTATGTATATATGTATGTGTGTATAAAAATATAAACAAAATAAACCAACACATTGATCATGTCTGATAATGCATATCTTTTTCAAATCTATTACTTTTGTCAAAGTTGAGATGTTTTATCTTTTATTTGATTAGAGTCCCGAGGCCTTTCAAAATTGTTTTTCTGATTGTTATTATTGTTATCATTGTATAAATTGTTCTCCTGGTCCTGGTCTCTTTATTCTACATCAGTTGGTATTCTGCAATAGATTCTCTGAATCTGTCATAATCATTGTTTCTTATGGAATTCATGTATCCCAATTGCTAGAGGAGTTTCTAGATCTTTGCTACTACAAAAAGTGCTGCTATAAATATTCTTGTATATATGAGTCCTTTCTCTCTTTTCTAGATCTCCTAAGAATTTGTTTCTAAATTGTAGTGTTGGTAGGTCAAAGAGTATGTTATTATTTAAATATTTTGAGGATATCTCTAAATTGTTTTCCAAAAAAATTGGACTAATTAACGACTACACCAACAATATGTTAGTATGCTTGTTTTTCTACAACCCTTTTAATAATTATTTTCCTCTTTTGTCATCTTTGCCAGTATGGGGAGGGGTATGATCTGGATCCTCAGAACTCTAGTAATTTTCATATTGTAATCTGGAACATTTTCCCCCCATATGAGTAATAGTTGGCATTTCATCATTTCAACATTTCTTATATCATTTTTCTGCTAGGGAATGACTCTTGTTCATATGTTTATATCAGTTCCTTATATGTTTTGGAGATTAGACTTTTATTAGAGAAATTTGAAGATTTATTTTTCCATTTATTTCACTGAAAGTTCTAACTCCATTTATTTTGCTGGTGCAAAAATTTTTGACTATTATATATTCAAAATTTTCTATTTTAACTTTGATAATTATCTCTTATTCTTAGTTGGCAAGAATTCTCCCCCATTCATAATTTGCAAAATAATTTCTTTTCTTCTCTAGTTTAATATATATTATAATAGAACTCTTTCCAATGTTATGCCCCCTAGAGAATCTGTCCTTGTTTACAAAGAAAAAAATTAAGCAAAATCTACTGGGTATGGAGTATTTTACATGCATATTCTATTTGTTTTATCATTAGTCCTCTGGAATCAGTCAACTAATTCAAAATCACTTATTACAATATGCCATGCACTGGGCTAGCTGATAGGAATATAATGCAAAAGTAAAATTATTCTTATCTTCAAGGGTATCCCCATGTATGGGGGCTCATGTTCACAAATAAATGTAGGATACATACAAAATAAATAGCTAAGAGGAGCACTAACTACTTGATAAGTCAGGAAAAGACTCTTGAAGATAACACTTGAGGGGAGCCTTGAAGAGATGTAGTGGGTCTAGGAGTTAAGGTGAAGAGCAAAGTGATACTGCTGTGGAATGGTTCTTGTCTATGCAAAGGCACAGTGATAGTCCATGAAATATTTTGTGTGGGAAAGAGCAAGTTGGAAAATTTGGTTGGGTCATTGCATTTATCTGAATTCTAATGGTTTTTACTTGTTCTGCTTTAGATTATGGCGGCCCTGGTATTTATAATTCTTGTTCCAATTTCTTCATTCTTCATCAGTTCCACTTTCCTTTGATTTTTTTTCTATTCATTGCTTCTTAAACTACAACAATATTCTATTACATTCATCTATTATGGCTAGTTCAATTATTCTCTAATTGGTGGACACCCACAAAAATATTTTGAATTTTTGGCAGAAATATAAAACTTTTCTGTTTGACCTCTATTTTTTACTCCCTTGGAGTAAACGGGCAGGAGGGCACTGAGTCAAAGGGAATTAATTTTTTAAACCATAATTGTTTTCCTAAGTGATCAGATCAATCCACAGTTCTGCCAATGGTATGTTGGTATGACTGTTATCCTGTAACAGTTTAGTTGTGTTTCATCATCTTTGTAAATTTGATTTGAGTTAAAAATTTGAAAATTGTTTTAATTTGCATTTTTCTTATAACTTGGAGCATTTTCATGTTGGTAATTTTAATTTTGATTTGGAAAATTGTTTATAACCATTGACTATCTGTTGAAGATGGTCCTAGGTCTTATTTATTTGTAGTAATTTCCTATATATCTTGTTCTTTTATCAGAGATGTTTGCTGTATAGATTTTTTCCCATTAGACAATTTCTCTTCCTATTATAATTAACTTTGTTTAGACAAAAAAGCTTCATGTAATTAAAATCATCTATTTTAATGTTTGTGATCACCTTTCATGTTGATTTAAGAATTTTCCTTCTAGCCATAGATTTGAAAGGTACCTCTATTTTTCTAAAATTGTTCCTTTATTACATATTGTTTGAACTAATTGAATATTTAGTTCATATCCACCTGGATATATATTGTGTTTTCTGTCATCCTTTTTTTTCCCTTCATAACATCAGTGGATTCTGAGTATCATTTGTTGTCATAGAAAAATGCATAAAGTTATGGGACTTGTTCCTAATCACAATTTAAGACCCTGACAATCTAAGCCATTAACAGTGAGCAGTATCTTTCTTGTCCCAATGTCTCTCAGCTGAGTTGTAGGAAGAACTTTATTTAAAAGAATTAAGCCTAAGGCCTATTTCCAGACTGATTCCTCAAGCATCCTCTTTTGTTTTCAAAATCCTATCTGTACAGCCAGAAAAATGACTGACATTTCTGTCTGTAGCTGTATATGAGCTGATCAAACTAATAATGATCTAGGATTAGAGACCTGAATTGCGTTCCCAGCCTCCTGATTCATAAACATCTAGTAAAGGAGCTAATCTGAAGTCTAAAAATAAACTGCTTAGTAGGTAACTTGAAAGGATAAAGGGGTGACTTAAAATACCTTGCTGATCTGGTCCATTAGAAAAGCAGAAATGTAAAAACATTTTAACTACTACCTTCTTATAAAGTTGGCTAGGTCTGCAGCTGTTAAATTGTCTGGTTTGGAATGAAATTACATTTTTAATAAGCAAGTCAGTTTCACATTTATTTAGTACTTACCACATCCTAAGCATTCAGAGGGGGATGCTAATATAGACATAACCAACTAAGAGATTGGGCCTTGGATTTCACTGATATAGGGAAGTCCCAGGTGGAGACTGCAAGTGGCTACCCTTCTTAGGAAGGGAATTAAAAAAAATTTTTTTTTTCTGAGGCTAGGGTTAAGTGACTTGCCGAGGGTTACACAGCTAGGGAGTATTAAGTGTCTGAGGTCACACTCATGTCCTCCTGACTTAAGGACTGGTGCTCTCTCCACTAAAGGAACTAGCTGCCCCCGAAATTTAGTCTTAAAGAATTGTCTTGAGCATTAAGCCCCTCAATGACTTGTCTAGAGTTGTTCCGGCAGAAGCTGCATGGAGCCCTGATAGTCTTGTGTCAAAGGCAGACCCTTTCATTCACCATTTTGCCTTTACAACAGATTTACAAAATGAAGAGGTGTGACGTAAAGAGCTCTAGACAAAATACTTTCCTCAATTTGGGAGTATTCTTTCCATGACTTAAAAACTAATATTAAAGATCTAGAAAAGATTAAGCGTTGTATCTGAGAATGGAAATAAGAAAAGCAAAATGAAGGCTGTCGCTTGAGAAGCATATTGATTCTATTGGCTAGAAAATCACTACAAGATGATTGGGGGAGAGGAGGCTTTCATTTTGGCACAAGCAAAAAAGTTAAGGAGCATTTATAGATGCCTACTGTGCCCTGAGGGAAAGAGCCGGGCTTTAAGAGGAATGTCTTTCAGATCCGGATGGTCCGTACATAAAGCGGACAAGGGACAGTTGTCTCGTTCGAGGTACCTTGGACTACAGAGTGAGGTGACTGATGTACAAGCCCAAGTTAGGTTAGAGCTTGATAAGGAAGGCATTCAAATGTCAAATCCAGAAGGTAGTATTTAACTCTAAAGGGTGACAATGGGGACTGAAGTTTATGGAGCAAGTGGGAGAGTGGCAGACTTAGGCTTCGGGATATTTCTCTGGTAGCTGTAAGGGAAGACTCCCGGAGGAGGGGCCCTGAAGCCGGACTGCAGACGCAGAGATTCAGAGAAGCGTGGATGGAGGACCCTCCAGTCCGCCTGCGGGAGTCTGCCGGGGCGGGAAGAGGCCGGGCTGCGTGCAGGACACGTTCAGTCCAACGCTGAAAGGGCAGTCACCAGAACCGCCGCTGGAAAGGCGGGTGTTTGACCCCTCGGGAGGCAGGGAGTCCCCCTAAAGGAAACGGATAAAGGTGTAGTAAGCGAGGTCACGCTTCGACAGTCCGTTCCTCGTGCTTGTCCTTAGGGAAAGGGGCCAGGCTTTCGAGCCTTCAGGGTCCAACCTGGCTGACGGGAGAGGAGGGCGCGGGTCCAGGAGCTCCGACCAGCCCGGACTGGCTCCCATCCTTCCTAGGAGGCACTGAAAGAGACTCCTTTCCCGCCAGCCACCCGCTTCAGAAATTTGCTGGGCAGGGGTGTGAGGGGGAAGTACATAATTTGGTCAGAGATCGCTCCAGTCAAGGACCCAGACCGCGTCCTTTCTTAACTCAGAGCGCGTGCGCTCGAGAGTACGGTGCGAACTCTACAGCCCTCCTTTCCCGAGGAGCGCTGGCTCCGCCCAGGGGAGGAGAGAACTTTAAGCCTTCCCCTTTCCTCCAATCCGCTCCTCCCCTTCTCCGGCCTGCCCGCCCCGGAAGCCAATCCCACTCCACTCTTCGTCCCCGCCCTCCACTCTCTTCTGTGGCGCGGCTCGAGGCCGATCCAGCCGCTCAGCTTCTGATTGGTGGGAGAGGAGGGAACGACGGCAGCCCACGTGAGGCGGGTCAGCCCCTCCCCCTACGCCTCAGCGCGAAGAGGGGCTGGGCGCGGCGTAGCGTCCCCTCCTTATTCCCCCCAACCCCAATCGGCCATTACCCGGAACAATCCCCGAGCCTCGGGTCAGGTGACCCCCGGCGGGGCTGGCGCGGGGGCAGGCCGTGGGGGAGGAGTGGAAGGAGAGGAGGGCGGAGTAGGGAGGGGAGGGCAGGGAGGGCGGGGGAAGTGTGGGAGCGAGGTCACGTGACTCAGCATGGAGGCGGCGGCGGCGGCAGCGGCAGTGGCAGCGGCTGGGCTGGCGACGGTATCGGTGGTGGCCGGGAGGAGCCGCCGGGCCAGGAGCCGCACTTGTTAGTGTGTGCGTGTGTGGGTGCGCCTAAGAGGGGCGGAAGGACGGGGGACGAGGACACCGTCACCCGGGACGACGACGAGGAGAAAGCGGGGACGGGGGGCGCTATCAGGCTCCGACCCCCGGCCGAGGGGATGAAGGGAGTATGGGCGCCAAGGAGTCACGGATCGGATTCCTCAGCTATGAGGAGGCGCTGAGAAGAGGTGAGGGGGAGGGGCCGGGCTGGGCCCGGGGAGGCCACGGGAGGGAGGGGACCCCCTCCCCCCGACTGGTCCAGGCCCCCTGACAGGTTCAGGGAGCTCTGAGACTTGGGGAGTGGGATGGAGAAGGTCCGTCTGTGGGGTAGGGAGAGCTGGGGAGTACACCGCTTCGAGAGGGGCTTGGCCAGAGGGTCGGGGCCTGATGCCGAGAAGGGGGATCCCACCGATGATTGAGAAGGGGGACTGCCCGTGCTCTCCGGTGATGTCCTCTTGTAAATGTCCGGGGAAATCCCTCCCTCCCCAACCCTTCCCCCACTTCTCTCCAGATTCTCCAAGCCCCTCTCCCCTGACATCTGGTTATTCCCCACTCCTTGCCCTCCGCCCGCGGCTCCTTAACAGCCTGAATAGCAGCGGGCGAGCCTTCTTTCTTGTGCAGGAATGCCCTCCCTTCTCTTTGCCGGCACAGACCCCTCTTCGAGGGGCTTCCTATCTCGGGCTTCTCCCAGGGCCCTTATCTGTCACTTGGGAGCTCTCTCCCGTGCACTATCATCATCCGCCCCGCCGCCGCCGCCGCCTCCCCGCCTCCCTCTCCCCCTTGCTGTGGGCAGTGATAAGGACACCCTGAAATTAAGTTGTGTGTTTGAGGTGAGATGAGGCTGGACAGCTGATGCTGCCACAAGACCCTGGTCTTAGGTTACATACTTCTGCAGGCGCTGGCCTTTGCCTTTTTCCTGCACTTGCCTTCTCTTCCAGCAGCATTAAAAAGGCATTCGGAAATCCTGTATTCTGGTGTCGGTCTGTGTGTGCACCTTTCCGAGCCCCGTCTTGGGGTCATTAGCAGTTCTTGGCCTGCCCTTCCTTGGCTTAGATGTACCGCAGGTTGTTATCGCTCCCAGCTTTTATCGTACTGTGGTTGTTATGCTCAGTAGTGCACATCTTAACTGGAAATGATTGCTCAGTTTACTGCCTTGTGTGGCTTGTTTTTCTAAGGGCTTGGCTTTGTATTTATATTTCTCCTCAAGGTTTAATGGATTCTTTAAGAAATTATTTACGTATTTTGGTAAAATGTATGGCAATAACTTGTTGTTTTGGATGTTGGACGTTAGACTGTTTAACAGGTTCCTAAAGCAGGAAAACTGCAACAGCCATTATTCTGGGTCCTACTATCTAGTGCCCAAGGACAGATAAGATTTAGATTAAAATGCAAATTAATCTTAAGTGGGAAACACTGGGTTGTGTTTTGTTTACTCTGGTTAAAAAGGAACTTCAGCAAATATGTGAGAAAGTGAAGCTTGGCTTCTGAGAACCCTACTTGCCTCACTGTTTGAAAGATACTGATACAGTTGTGGGCTAAGGCATTGTTTTGTCAATAAATAAATAAATAAGTAAATAAAGAACTGCTTTTGGACCCTTCTTTCCCTAAAGTGAATTTTAAAGATAATGCTTCTGTGAGCGACCTCAGTCTGTTTTTGTTTTTTTTGTTTTTGCTTCAACCTAAGAAGTATTCCAAATTGTAGATGTGTTTCCAGCCCCGGAGTGTAGTCATTTTCTGGATACTCTTGAAGCTTGACAGCTCTGGCCTCAATTAGGCACTAGCTTACATGGAGTGAAAGAGGAGATCAATGAGAATGATGTACAGGTTCCTTCAGAAATCTATTGTTTCTCAAGTTTGAGGTTGTGAAAACTATATGCTATCTGGCATTTTTTAAACAAAACCCCCAAATAGATTTTTAGCCAACTGCCACCCATACAATTTTTTTGTTTTAGGATTAAAGGTAATACATTTGTATTTTTCAAAAGGCAAATTAACTTGGTTAGGTTATATATCTGCAGGTCTTTCTGCAATCTGCTGTCAATCATCTTTATGAATTTTAAATGCTATATTTGAAAACATAGGAAATAGTTGATATTGGGGTAAATGAGGACCTTAATTTCCTTTTAGATTTTTTTTTAAGGGTAGCACAACTTTAATAGTGTTATAAATGTCATACTTTTCCAGTTATTTCAATTAGACTAGGAGTTTGTGAAACTTAATAGCCTTTTTTAGTTTAAAAATATTTGAAAAACTCTTCTTGGGCACATGAGTTATCTGTAAACTACATGCTAGACTTATCCTTTGCTTATGTTATATTTTTCTTTGTTTTTGACAGAAACTATCTGCAGTGTCAGTAATTGTAGCCATTAACAGGAAATTAGGTTGATATTGTATTACTGAGTACGTGATCTTTTTTCTCTTTTGCTTTATTTGAAAGTGTTGATTGTAGAGTAATTGTGGCTCAAGTAACCATTGTTATAACCAAATGCTGAATTATTAAGTGTCATCTTAGGGAATGGGGTTTTAAAAAAATATACTATGAGTGACAATCTTTAAAGGATTTGAGGAAAAGTATGACCTAATAATTGAGGATAGCTTTTCTTAGTATTTTCTGCATGTGAATTGAATGAGCTTCAAAAGTTATGAACTACTAGTTTTGATTTTGCCTTTAGTATTTCATACTTACGGTAGCTGAGATTAAGCATGTAAAAACTACCTCCACTTTGGAGTAGCTGATATTTACCATACCTGTTTTGTCTTTCCTAGGATTCTTGATAATTCAACAATCAATTGTTGGGATCTTGACTATGGTTTGTAAAGCGTGTGTTTTCTAAAGCTGTCCAGCACAATTTTTCCATCCTATGAGAGGAGACTTGATCCTCCATATTTTATTTTACTCTTTATATTTAAGAAAAGTTACAGTGTTCATTAAGTTCTTTAAATCTGAAAAAAAGATTCAATGCTCTAAGAGAAGGACTAAGATCTTTCATTCTCCCCTCCCTTTCTTTTATGTCTCCTTTTTTTCCTTCTCTTCTAATACCTCTTTCTCAATAAACCAAAGAAAGGTTATGGGGCTTGCTTGTGACAATCTTAGCTATTAATTTGTGGTAATAGAATTTAAAAGATATCTTCTTTTTTCCTTTAATTATGATGTGGTCTTTTATTTCTTCCTAGAACTGTGTGATGAAAATAAGCCAACGATTATGTTCCCAAGTTATAATGTTTTCTCCAAAGTTACAAAAATTTCTTAGCATCCTACATATGATCCTGTAATCAAATTCTTATTTATGGGTGATTGGTACTAAATTTTCCCTGCTCTTCCTGGCTTACTCTTATCAACAGTATGTTGTATCCTCTCTCAGTGAAGCTATGAATATTGGCTTTAAAGGATTTCTTTTGGGAAACAGTTGTTTAAATTGAAGGTCTAGAAGGCATGTTTGAAAAGGTTTTGTTTCTGTGTTAATGCCCACTGAACATTTAGATCTTTGTAAGTCCTTCATATTCATCTAAAAAGACAGAAACTAAAAAAGATAGTACAGACAGAAATGAAAGTGTAATGCTTTTCATTGTTTTTTGAACAAAAGGTAATGTAGCATGTTGCATATTTTACCTATGTAATGATATAGAACACATTGCTATTTATTACAATCTATTATCAATCAGTAGCTAAGCATTTATTAAGCCTTATTATGTTCTGGGGACTGTGCTGACCACTGAAAAGTCCTCCACACAAAAATTATAGCCCATGTTCTCCAGGGGTGTACACTGTAATGGGGAGAGACAACATATAAATGTCTTGGAATGTTCAAGATATATAACAGAATATATAAAGATAACCTGAAAATGAAAGATGCTGAGTATAGGAAAGGCTTCCTGCAAAAAGTGGAATTTAAGTTGAGTACTGAAGGGAGTAATAAAAGGAAATAATGGGTGGAGTGAGGGGACAGAGTATTCCAATGACAGGAGAGAGCTGTTGCAAAGCCATGGAGTGTAATATTCCAAAAACTCCAAGTCTATCTGTGCAACTGGATTATAGAGTATTTGAGAAGGTTGGTAAGATATGAAAGGGGCTATCTATAGCTTTAAAATGCTAAATTGAACACTTTATACTTGATTCTGCAAATGTGAGAGAGCCATTGGAGTTTCCTGAGCTGTATTATAAGTGGTGACATGTTCAGTCTGACTACTTTTAGGAGAACAACTTGATAGCTGAGGGAAGAGTGTTGTTGGATTGGAGAGCCACTAAGGAGGGAGACCAGTTTGAAGTAGTCCATTGCAGTATTCCAGATTGTATGTGATGAGGACATGAACTAGGATTGTAGTTATATGAAAGGAAAGGATAGGAATGTCTGGATAGAAATGAAACATTTGGTTATAAATTGGATATGTGGGGTGAATGAAGTACTTATGTGCCAGGTCCTGTGCTAAGTACTAGGGAAGTAAGTTGAACTTGGTATTAAGAAGTCAGTGCCAAATTAGAAAACATTTAAAGCTCTTGAAAAATTTAAAAGAAATATAATAATATGCATCTCCTAGTCACTTGAGCTCCGGTTCAGGACCAAAATGATACCTTATGGGCTTCTCATACTGGTTGTTCTGTAGGCCCTTCAAATTCGACATGTTTAGACACAACTTATATTTTCTCTCCCAAATCCTCCTCACTTTCCAGCTTTCCTGTGTAGAGGACACCACCATTCTTCTAAGTCATTCAGACTCCACAATTTCCGTGTCATTCTTGAATCATTATTTGAATGTCTTACATTTCCAATTTATTGTCAAGTCCTATCTTTATCATTACAGAATATGGATACATTCTGATAGTGGCATTCAGAACTGCATGCTTGGACTATTGAAATAACATTCTGGTTAATCTGACTGTCTTAAGAACTTCCCCATTTCAAACCATCTTTCACTCAGCTGGTATAGTGATTTTTCCTAAAGCGCTAGTCTGATTCCTACTCAATAAATTCTAGTGGCAACTTCTCTCTTTGCCATTTCCATGCTTGATATGCTCTCCTGTCCTCATTTCTGCTTCTTGACTTTCCTGGTTTCCTTTGAGTCTCAGCTCAAATAACTTCTTTTGCAAAAGGCCTTTCCTGGTCTTTTCCCTCCCCTCTTGGTTCTTCTTCAAGATTACTGCAATTAATTGAATAATGGGGATGATATGGTTGTTCTGTGATTTAGATAAATCTTTTTTCACCCCTGAGGCTGGGGTTAAGTGACTTGCCCAGAGTCACACAGCTAGGAAGTGTTAAGTGTCTGAGACCAGATTTGAACTCTGGTCCTCCTGAATTCAGGGCTAGTGCTCTACTGCGCCACCTAGCTGCCCCCTAGATAAATCATTTTGATAGCTGAGTGAAGGATAGATTGAATTGGGGAGAGACTTGATGTAGATGTAGTCTCTAAGAAGTTAACAATTTAGTATTTAAATTTGTTGTATTTATAGGTTATATAAGTAGTAGTTGAACAAATAAGTATTTAAACAGTTAATATTAGTAATTCTTGACAATCATAGTATCATAAAACTTTCACATTTTATAAAATCTTGATGGCCTCTCCTTTCTCAAGGTTTTGATTATTGAATTTAATGAAAGTATTTAGAGACTAACTTCTAAATTAATAATAGTGGTTAGTCTGGTATATTGTAAATCTGTAAATAAAGATGGATTTGAAAAATGGATTGCAAGATGATTCTTCTTTTTCACTTTTTGACAGAACATATGCATTATCCCTTGCACTCACTTCTGTTCCAACTTTTCCTTTCTCTCCCTCCACCCCCTCCCCTAGATGGCAGGCAGTCTTATACATGTTAAATATGTTATAGTATATCCTAGATACAATATATGTGTGCAGAACCTTACAGTTATCTTGTTGCACAAGAAGAATTTGATTCAGAAGGTTAAAATAACCTGGGGAAAAAACAAAAATGCAAACAGTTGACACTCATTTTCCAGTGTTCCTTCTCTGGGTGTAGATGATTCTGTCCATCATTGATCAATTGGAACTGAATTAGATCTTCTCTTTGTCGAAGATATCCACTTCCAACAATGCATTAGTGTCCCAGTTTTCCCACATCCTCTCCACCATTCATCATTATTTTTTCCTGTCATCTTAGCCAATCTGACAGGTGTGTAGTGATATCTCAGAGTTGTCTTAATTTGCATTTCTCTGATCAGTAGTGATTTGGAACACTCTTTCATATGAGTGGAAATAGTTTCAATTTCATCATCTGAAAATTGTCTGGTCATATCCTTTGACCATTTATCAATTGGAGAATGGCTTGATTTCTTACAAATTAGTCTCTGTATATTTTGGAAATGAGGCCTTTATCAGAACCTTTAGCTGTAAAAATGTTTCCCAGTTTGTTGCTTTCTTTCTAATCTTGTTTGCATTGGTTTTGTTTGTACAAAGGCTTTTTAATTTGATATAATCAAAATTTTCTATTTTGTGATCAATAATGATTTCTAGTTCTTCTTTGGTCACAAATTCCTTCCTTCCTCCACTAGTCTGGGGGGTAAACTATCCTATGTTCTTCTAATTTATTTATAATCTCATTCTTTTCATTAAGGTAGATTAATATAATTAATTAAGTCCACTGTTAACTTGACAGATTCTATATTAAAGTATTAATATAGATATAGGATATTTATATTGGATCTGTATATATAATTCTATATATAGAATCTATGAAGTTCTCAGTGGACTTCTCCCAAATTAGTTTGGGATAGTGAATTTCCGTTAAGGTCATCCTGTGAAATAGTATAAGAGATCCTTCTGAAAACTGAAGAGCAGATAGTTATGATAAAAAAGAAAAAAATAGGACAAATTCACATTAGTCTCCTTATAAGTGTAATCATATGTGTTTGAATCAAACAACAACTTTTTGGGGAAGCTTTCAAAAATTCTGAATTTAAATGCCAAAAAGCATTTCCATACATAAAGTAGAACATAAAAAGAGAATTCTTTATGAAATTGTGAATCACTATTTTATATGGTTTATTTTTAAAAAGTTACAATGACAGTCCCTTTTGTCACTACTGTTCCCTGGCTCCAATTAAAAAATAAGAGAAAGAAAAAAATAAACTTTAAAAGTATTTATTAAGCACTTATTGTGATTTTAGGCACTATTTTTGTTTAGCTTTGGGTATAAAAAGGGCCAAAAAAAGGGAGCAAAAGCAGTCTCTGCCTTTATAGAGTTTAAATTTAATGAGTATAGAGAAAAAAATTAAGACAGCCCAGGACAGAGCCTTGGAAGACACATACATTTATGAACATGATATAAATCCAGCTAAGGAGACTGAAGAGTTGTAAGACAGGTAGGGCCTGTCCTTAAGAATGAACAAATGATGAAAAGAATGTGATCAAGTTGATTGCTGCAGAGAGATCTAGAAGGCTGAAGACTGGGAAAAGCTGTTAAGATTTGGCAATTAAGTAATGGTTGGTAACTTTGGAAAGAGCAGCTTCAATTGAAAGATGAGATAAGAAACCAAATTGTGGAGAGTTTAGAAAAGAATTAGAGAGGCAGAGGACTTGTTGGATATTCCCTGATTTTGTAAGTTTAGCAGAAAATAAAAGAACTAAAATTCTAACTACAGCCAAATAGATAGGATTTAATGAGAATTTTTTAATGATGAAATAGTCTAGTGGATGGGAGGACATGTAGGCATCAGGGAAGCTGTCGATAGATAAGGAGATGGAAGTTTAGAGAATAGGGATAATAATTGTGGAGACTGCTAAAGCTTGAAAGAAATGAGATCAAGTGCATGTAGGATTATAAAAAGTTGGCCTTGGTAAGAAGGGCCACCTCTGTACCTGCAGTCAAAGGAAGAGATAATGAGAAATGTCAGAGGGATGTGAGATGAAAAGGGGAGAGAAGAGAGAGCTCTCTGGAAAATGGCCTTAATTTTTTGGTGAAATATGAGATGAGGCCCTCAGTTGGGAGGGTGGAGGAGGATATACCTTGGGAATCTGAAGGACAGAAGAGAAGATTTGGAATAACCTTTTTGGTAAGTAGTGGATAAGGAGGACTAGAAGGATAATCTTGTGGTGGTTAAATCCCAGTTAAGATTAAGGGATAGGATTGGGGACTGAGACCTGCAGTTTCACTAATAGAGGAGGAACTTCCCCTACCAATGTAGGTTGGCACCTTTGCCATTATAGTTTTAGAGAGTTCCCTGCGGACATTGAGATTGTCACATAACCAATATTTATCAGAGGCATGACTTGAACATAGGCGCATCTAGGTTAATTTATGTGGAACTAGTCAGCATGGTTTGGTGATTTTCTCTAGCTCTGTTTAGGTCAGAGTAATCTAGGGATGGGGGTTTGAGAGCAAAAGATCAAAAAATAGAGTACAGTGTAGTAGGTGTAGTTTGTTAGAACTTGAAAATAGAAGACTGTTATTATCCTTATTTTGCTTTCTTTTTTGTATACTTTGAGGGGCAGAAACAAACATAAAAAAGAAGCTTACTACACTGATGAATCCTAGATGCCTTTCTTTTGGAATAAGCAGAATGAGGTGACATCAACTCATGGTCAATAACGTCCCTGTTTACTGAATTGTGCAGCTGTTGTTGGTTTTTCTTGTTCATTGTATCTTGCTTTGTGTTTGGACACAGGGCCTTCATAGTGTCACAAAAGCTGGGGCGGCCTTCCAAAAAAAGATTTATGTAAGTAACCAAGAATTGAAATTGTGTTGGCCAGCAAATGCCATATTTGAAATTATGAGGTGTTGCATAGGAAAGAGAAAAGAAAAAATTTAGCTTCTACTGCTAGCTGGGTCATAGACAAGGTAGAACCATAGAGAAGCTGCTGCATTTTTTCCTTTTTTGTTAGCACCTGTATGATTCTAATGCTTAAGCAGTTTTTCTTTTTTTTTTTTTTTTTTTTGTTGCACCTAATAAAAATGATCCATAGTGTAGATAGGTTTATTTATGGAGAAAAGGACAATAATTAACCTGATTTAGGTGCTCTGACAGTGAAAGTGAGCATTATTTATACTTTTTGAACTATACCAAGGAGGCATGACTTCTGTTTTTAGAGTCTGTTATTGTTTCTGTTACTACTTTTAGGTTGTGTGATATTTGTCAGTTAAAGTGAACCACCTAATATCTGACTGATGCATAAAATAGGAAATTGTATTTGCTACTTTCATCCCCCAATAATAAATTGCTGCTGAAAGTCAGTGTGGTTAGTTTGCCTAGTGACACCTGAACCAGGGCATTTTAATTCTTTATAAATTTGAAAAGAGGAGTTATAAAGAAGAATAATCATATAACGTCTGAAGCATGGAGGTTGGAATCAGGAATCTGGGAGCTTCTGCCAAATTTCTATTTTCTGCTATACTTTTTTTTTTTTAAATTAATTTTATAATTATAATTTTAAAAAATTATTAATGTTTATAATTATAATTTTTTTGACAGTACATATGCATGGGTAATTTTTTTACAACATTATCCCTTATATTCACTTTTCCAAATTTTCCCCTCCCTCCCTCTACTCCCTCCCCTAGATGACAAGCAATCCCATATATAATAAATGTGTTTAGTATATTCTAGATACAATATATGTGTGTAAAACCAAATTTCTTGTTGCACGGTAAGAATTGGATTCCGAAGGTAAAAGTTACCTGAGTAGAAAGACAATAGTGCAAACAGTTTACACTCATTTCCCAGTGTTCCTTCTCTGGGTATAGCTGTTTCTGTCCATTATTGATCAACTGGAACTGAATTAGATCTTCTCTATGTTGAAGATATCCACTTCCATCAGAATACATCTCATACAGTATTGTTGTTGAAGTGTATAATGATCTCCTGGTTCTGCTCATTTTACTCAGCATCAGTTCATGTAAGTCTTTCCAAGCCTCTCTGTATTCCTCCTGCTGATCATTTCTTACAGAGCAATAATATTCCATAACATTCATATACCATAATTTACCCAACCATTCTCCAATTGATGGACATCCATTCAACTTCCAGTTTCTAGCTACAACAAAAAGAGCTGCCACAAACATTTTGGCACATATAGGTCCCTTTGCCTTCTTTAGTATTTCCTTGGAATATAAGTCCAGTAGTAGCACTGCTGAATCAAAGGGTATATACGTTTGATAACTTTTTGGACATAATTCCAGATTGCTCTCCAGAATGGTTGGATTCTTTCACAACTCCACCAAGAATGCATCAGTGTCCCAGTTTTTCCACATCCCCTCCAACATTCATCATTATTTGTACCTGTCATCTTAGCCAATCTGACAGGTGTGTAGTGGTATCTCAGAGTTGTCTTAATTTGCATTTCTCTGATCAATAGTGATTTGGAACACTCTTTCATATGAGTGGAAATAGTTTCAATTTCATCATCTGAAAATTGTCTGTTCATATCCTTTGACCATTTATCAACTGGAGAATGGTTTGATTTCTTATAAATTAGAGTCAGTTCTCTATATATTTTGGAAATGAGGCCTTTATCAGAACCTTTAACTGTAAAAATGTTTCCCAATTTGTTACTTCCCTTCTAATCTTGTTTGCATTAGTTTCGTTTGTACAAAAGCTTTTTAATTTGAGGTAACCAAAATTTTCTATTTTGTGGTCAATAATGGTCTCTAGTTCTTCTTTGGTCATAAATTCTTTCCTCCTCCACAAGTCTGAGAGGTAAATTATCCTATGTTCCTCTAATCTATTTATGATCTCATTCTTTATGCCTAAATCATGGACCCATTTTGATCTTATCTTGGTATATGGTGTTAAGTGTGGGTCCATATCTAATTTCTGCCATACTAATTTCCAGTTTTCCCAACAGTTTTTTTCAAATAATGAATTCTTATCCCAAAAGTTGGTATCTTTGCGTTTGTCAAACACTAGATTGCTATAGTTGTACCCTATTTTGTCCTGTGAACCTAACCTGTTTCACTGATCAACTAGTCTATTTCTTAGCCAATACCAAATGGTTTTGGTGACTGCTGCTTTATAATATAGTTTTAGATCAGATACAGCTAGGCCACCTTCATTTGATTTTTTTTTTTTTTTTCATTAATTCCCTTGAAATTCTCGACCTTTTGTTCTTCCATATGAATTTTGCTGTTATTTTTTCTAGGTCATTAAAATAGTTTCTTGGCAGTCTGACTGGTATAGCACTAAATAAATAGATTAGTTTAGGGAGTATTGTCATCTTTATTATATTCACTTGGCCTATCCAAGAGCACTCTCTGCTATACTTCAAAGATGAATCCTTTAGTATGGCATGTTTCTCAGTCTGTCTCTGTCTCTCTTTGACAAAAAGACAACTATAAACATAAGGTTTCTTTTACCCAGAGGCAGTTTCATAGAAATCTTTGTTGTGAACAAAGGAAATAGTTTTTTAGCAATTGGAGGCAGAAGTACTGAATTTGGAATAAGAGGACCCGTGTTTAATTCTTGGCCATTCCCCTTATTACCTGAGAATCCTGGTGAAGAAGACAAGTCAGTATCTCTGGGGCTCTGTTTCCTGAAATGAGGGGTTTGAACTGAACACTTTTAAGATTCCTTCTAACTCTATTAATTGAAATAGTGTTTTATTGGAACTTCAGGGTCTGTGCAACTATACATTATCTTTTGCTGCCTTGGATATATGGAAATATAGTAAAGGTGAAACTGGGATTGAAATTAGTAAGGCTACATCCTCAGTGCCTTATAATATAATCATATGAAAATGTGATAGATATGTTTATATATAAAGTGCTTTGCAAACCTTAAAGTGCCGTTTAGATGCTAGGTGTAATCTAAGTAATTGGAAAATACTAATTTTTTTTTTTTCCCATTTTCTATAGTTCCTTTTATAAGAGTCTGGAGAGGTCTCAGTGCAAAGTTCATTCTCAGAATCCTTTCTTCAAGGTGTGAAAGTAGGGTTCAGATGCATAGATGCATAGTTCCCTTTTTTTGCTTCTTGTCCCCTCCCTCTCCCCCCCCTCCACCGGACCTCCAGAAGAAAGTCTGGCTAAGTTGTCCTTTATTTTCCAGGGAAAGGTGCAAGATGGATGTGATTCTAATATTATAGTATAAAGCAAGGGTTCTCAAACTATGGCCTGCTGGCCACATGCGGCTGCACAGTTATGGCACATGGGCTGAGGGGTGGAGATAGAGTGTGAGCTTTTGTTTTTACTATAGTCTGGCCCTCCAACTCTGAGGGACAGTGAACTAGCCCCCTATTTAAAAAGTTTGAGAACCACTGGAGATTCCAGCAAATTTTATACGACTTTATATGGTATCCTCAAATGAACACAAATACATTTTGTTAAAGAAAAAAAGACTTAATAATTCCTTTCTTTATACCAGTTATGTCCTAACATATTTCTCATGGTGAATTCTCCAAGTTACCAGGCTGACAGCATACAGAATCTTCTGCATCCAAAATGACTGAACTTTTGACTTAAGAGTTTTGGGAGATGTACACACACACATATACACATAAAATAGGATGAATGGCATTTTATTTGTATTTTGCTTAATTCAAATCCTTTTAGTTGATATTTTCTCTAAAATGCACTTGGTATGGCATTATAATGTTAAATATAATTTTTTTGGCTCT
This sequence comes from Sminthopsis crassicaudata, assembly GCF_048593235.1. Lineage (NCBI taxonomy): Eukaryota > Metazoa > Chordata > Mammalia > Dasyuromorphia > Dasyuridae > Sminthopsis > Sminthopsis crassicaudata. The sequence continues at coordinate 369,314,139 of NC_133620.1, forward strand.
AAAATATTTAAATGTTGATATGAAATAGAATAAATTAATTACTTTCACCTTTAGTGATGGTTTTTCTTCCAACATCTTGTGTTTTGTTGTAATTAACATTTAGAAAAAAAAGCCTTTTCTCTATCTGAAAGAGAGCATGCTGCAGTTTCATGTATGGGCCTTCTCTCTGTTGTCAATTTTATTTGATGTTTAAGTTCAGAATAAAGAAAGAAGTTAAAAAAATAATGGGTTTTGTGTTTTACCAAGTTATATACACTTTTAATCTTGATTATATTTTAAGTAGCTTTTTAAATCTTAATATAGTTGGAGAAAAAGAGGGTTTGTGATTTGTCAAAAGTTTCAGAATGACTTGTTTCTGAATCTGAGAGTAGAATTTAGATTGACAGCATTCTCATCCATATCACTTTTCTTTCTCCTTAGGTAATATTTTATTAGATTTCGTTGACTATTTTCATTTTTGTTTTTTTCTGTTCTTTCTTTGCCATGATAAAGTCTTTTTTATATTCACAGATTTCTTACTACTACTTTCTATTTCTTTTACTCAAGAATGACTTCTGTAAGTACCTTCTTTTTTTTTTTTTTTTTTTTTTTTTTGATGGGGAGACATTGCAGTATTGCAGTATTTAATTAAACAAAAGTTTGTTAAGCTCCAACCCTGTGTAAGGCTCCAATACTATGAATTGAAACAACAAAGAAAGATGAAAAGCAAGAGTCAGTTCCTATTCAGGAATTTAGTGGAATATATTTTTGACATCATGAGGCTTGTGTATTAGAACTTTGTTCCAGGTTAACAGAGTAAACCTTTGAAGAAAGCTTGTTTTTAATGCATTATGTGCTGCCATTAGATGTAAAGCAATGCATTTTGGACACATTTTTAGACATGGTTTTTGGAATCCCTTGGTGAACTACATCTTTCTTATAAGTAATGATGGAGCTCCTGTGCCAGTCATTCATTTTGTTAATAAATTTGGTTTACAAATCCTTTACTTTTGGCATAGTCAGCCGCCAGACATTATTACTCTATAAAATTTGAGAAATGCTGATTAGGGATTATCAACATAGAATTGATTTTGGGAAAGATGGGAAAGTTTTTCTTCTGAGACTTAAAAGTGCAGTAAAAAGCTACCTGATGTTGAAAACATTTTGTATTATTTGAACATTTCTATAGAAGAGATACAGATTGAAGTAGTCAGTGAAGATGATTGCCAAGCAAATATATTCAGATTATGAAAAATTATTAATTGAATATTTCAGTGAATAAAATCCTCTATACAAATTTTGTTCTGATTTTGATTGGCTTTTATTTTTCAGTGGAACTACATTGATGATATGTTTGAGAAATGGGGGGAAAAAACGATAATCAGGAAGAATAGTAAAAATCATGTGGCAAATTATTTTGGTGTAGACATGGTTTGGCTTATGGAATTTACCTGAGTCTCTGATTTATGAATAATGCTGTTTGAGTTCAATGCAGAAGCATCTGCATTAGTAAAGTTTTCCGGACTTGCTAGAAAGTGAAGGCAAAAAGAAAGATCTCACAAATCAGTCAATTAACATTTATTAAGCACCTTCTGTGTGACTGGCATTAAGCTAAACTTTGAAGATACTAAATTTAAAAAAAAAAAAAAAAGGGCAAAATACAGTTCTTCCTTTGAGGAGCTTATAGGCAAGTAATAGGGGAGGAAAAACAAGCAAATAAAGAAACTAAAAAAAAATAAACTGAAAATAATTAAAAGAAGGAAGGTACTAAAATGCAATCTTTAGTATGAGCACTTTTACAGCATTCTGGTTATAGTAAGAGTAAGTTTTGTGCAGGGAAAACTTGCACTGAACTAATACTGAATCTGAATCATGCTACTTAAAAGGAGAGCATACTTGCTGGGTAAAAGGCAACGAGAATGGAAATACATATATAGTTTGTGGAATTCCATACTTTCGTATTATTTTTAAAAAGTTAAATTTCTAAAGCCTTGATTCTACTTTATAATATTTACTTTATAGTGAAATGGGAGACACTTTATAGGTTGGCATGATTTATTAGGAATTTGTTACTTTACTTGGTACTTTGGCCCTAGCTGTATTTGTATTTTATTATGAAGATGTCTCAATCATTTATGCAACTGTTAGCTATTTCTTATGTTTAAGAACTATGAGGAGCATTGTGGTAATTTTTTTTTCCCCACTAAAAGCCGATTTACATCGTAAGATAATGAAGACTTTGCTAAGTGGTATAAAAATAATAGCTAGGATTTATATATACTGTAAGATTTATGAATGTTTTATAATTATCTCATTTTTTACACCTGCCCTGGAAAGTAGGTGCTACTTTGGTCTCCATTTTATAGATAAGGAAACTGAAGTAGTCAAGGGGGTTAAATGACTTGACCGTGGTTACACAGCTAGTCATGTCCAGGCTGGATTTGAATTCGGGTAGTCTTGACTTCAAATCCATTACCTACTATGTATATATATAGTATTACCTACTATCCTATTAAAAATATTAATCCAAAATTTCTTTGAGTATTTAAGTGCTTAATTCATAAAACTGAAATGTTATTCAATGTAGGTGATCTAATCAGAAAAATATTTTTGTAGGAAATAATTCACTTTGCCCTTGTCTACATAGGCATTAAATGAATCACAATAGGACATCATAATTCCATGAAAAGGATGTTCTGCAGGCAGTTTTTAGAAGAAATCAAAGCTAGCTATAGCCATATGAAAAACTGCTCAAAATCTATTGATTGGATAAATGCAAATTTAGACAATTCTGAAATAGCAATCCATATCTATCAGACTGACCAAGAAAAGGATAAATGTTGGAGGGGTTGTGGGAAATTAGGGCTCTAATGCATTGTTGTAAAAATTGTAAATTGATCCAACCATTCTGGAGAGCAAACTACACACAAAGGGCAATCAAACTGTTTATACTTTTTGAATTACTATCTAGCCTTAATCACTGAATGGTGTAGCCTTGGTCATACTGAGACATGTCGAAGACCGTAGCTTCAAAAGACCAAAGTCTCCTATTTCATCCAGGGCCATCTCCAGTCATATTGATCTGTATCTTGCCATTGGACCCATATGGCTTGGGAGGGGAAAGTGAGGCAGGTGTCCTTGCACTATCATCTCTCTTAAATCCAATTCATGTGTGTGTCATGGCATCACCTCCCTGATGTCATGCTCCTCTTCAAAAATGAAGGACAAACAACAATATTTTTTTAAATCCAGCAATACTACTGATCTATACCCCAAAGAGAGATTTTTTTTTTTTTTTAAAGGGTGGAGCAAGAATAACAGCTTCTTCTGTGATGGCACAGAATAGGAGATTGAAAGTATGTCTATTGATTTGGGAATGGATGAATAAGTTGGTCTATGTGATTTATACTGTTTTGCTATAAGAAATGAACAGAATGCTTTTAGAAAAATCTGAGAAGACTTCCATGGACTGATACATAGTGAAGTGAACAGAACCAGGAGAACACTGTAGGTAGTAACAACCAATATTGTATGATGATCACCCTGTCAATGACTTATCTCTTCTCAGAAACACAGTGATCCAAGACTATTCCAGAGGACTCATAATGAAAAAATGATATACACATCTAGAAAAAAAAACCTGATGGAGTCTGAATATAGATTGAAATATGCTATTTTTTTTTTAATAATTGTAACATTCTTTTGACAGTACATATGCATGGGTAATTTTTTACAACATTATCCCTTGCACTTCTATTCAGATTTTTTCCCTTCCTCCCCCAACCCCCTCCCCCAGATGGCAAGCAGTCTTATATATGTTAAATATATTACAGTATATTCTAGATACAATATATGTGTGTAGAACCGAATTTTTTGTTGCACAGGAAGAATTGGATTCAGAAGGTAAAAATAACAGTTTACATTCATTTCCCAGTGTTCCTTTTCTGGATGTAGCTGATTCTGTCCATCATTAATCAATTGGAATTGGATTAGCTCTTCTCTGTGTTGAAGAAATCCACTTCCATCAGCATACATCCTCGTACAGTATCATTGTTGAAGTGTATAATGATCTTCTGGTTGAAATATGCTATTTTTTAATCTTATATTTTTGGTGAGTTTTTTTGGTCCAAATCTTCTTTTGCAACATGAAATATTAAAATTCTTGTGCATATAAAACCTGTATTACATTGCTTGCCTTCTTAATAAAAGCAAAGTGGAGGGGGAGATTCTTCAGAACTCAGAATTTTTAAAAATATTTTTACATATGATTGGAAAAATTTAAAAAAAAAAACATTTTTTAAAAAGGTGTGCTCTGCAATTTGCCCAAAGGCTATATAGCTGTGTTATACTCTTTGATCCAGCAGTGACAATACAGAATCTGTAAAGAGATCATAAAAGAGGGAAAAAGACCACATGTGCAAAAATGTTTGTGCCAGTTCTTTTTGTAGTGTCAGGGAATTGAAAATTGAGTGGATCCCACAAGTGGGGAATAGCTGAATAAGTTATGGTATCTGAAGGTAATAGAATATTATTGTTCTTTAAGAAATAATGAGCAGTCAGAAAGGCCTGGAGAGACTTACATGAACTGATGCTGAGTGAAATGAGCAGGACCAGGAGATCATTATATACTTAACAACAATACTATATGATGATCAATTCTGATGGATGTGGCCCAATGAGATGAACCAGATCATCTCCAATAGAGCAGTGATGAATTGAGCCAGCTACACCCAGGAAAAGAACTCTGGGAAATGAGTACGAACCACTACATAGAATTCCCAATCCCTCTATCTTTGTCCGCCTGCATTTTTTGATTTCCTTTACAGGTTAGTTGTACACTATTTCAGAGTCCGATTCTTTTTGTATAGCAAAATAACTGTATGGACATGTATGCATATATTGTATTTAACATATACTTTAACATATTTAACATGTATTGGTCAACCTGCCATCTGGAGGAGGGGGTGAGAGGAAGGAGAGGAAAAATTGAAACAAAAGGTTTTGCAATTGTCAATGCTGAAAAATTAACCATGCATATATCTTGTAAATAAAAAGCTATAATAATAATTTTAAAAAGAGATTTTGAGTTCCTCTTTTCCTTTCCTCCTCCCCAAGACATCAAATGATATGTGTTCTAAATATACAGTTACTTTAAATATATTTCCATGCTAGTCATTTTGTAAAAGAAAAATTAGAATAAAAGGGAAAAAAACACAAGAAAGAAAGAAAAACAATAAAAAAGTGAAAATGGCCAAAAAAAAAAAAAAAAAAGGAAATAATGAGCAAGTTGATTTCAGAAAAGCATGGAAAAATTTAATATGAACTGATGCTAAGTGAAGTGAGCAGAATAAGAGAACATTGTACACAGTAAGAGCAAGATTGTGTGATAATTAACTATGATAGACTTGTTGTTTGTTCTTCATTCTGGAAGAGGACCATGATAATCAGGGAGGTGATGCCATGACATGCAAATGAATTGGATTTATGAGGGGGGCTTGCAAGGTCATGTGTCTCACTTTCCCTTTTAGAGTCATCTGGGTCTTAGCTCTTTTCAATAATATAGCCATCCAAGACAATTTCAATAAACTTGGAATGGAAAATGGCATCCTCATCCAGAGAAAGAACTATGGATATTTAATATAGATTAAAGCATACCATTTTCACTTTTCTTTTTCCTGTTTTTATTGTGTTTTTCTCCTGATTTGTCTTTCACAACATGACTGATACTAATGAGTTTAAAATGAATGCATACATATATAATCTAGATAAGATTGCTTGCTGTCCTGGGGAGGGAAGAGGTAAGGGAGGAATGGAGAAAAAATTTGGAATGCAAAATCTTACAAAAATTAATGTTGACACTATATGTTTAATTGGAAAAATAATATCCTATTAAAAAATAAAAAGTGCTCTGGTTTTGAAATCATAGGATTCTTGGTATTTCTACTTGAATGTAATTTTTTAGACAAGTCACTTATTTTCTGTCCTAAATGATGTGTAAGATGTAAGGTGTAAGGTGCAAGATGCCTTTTAGTTTTAAATCTAAGATCTTATGAAATGATATGGAAGTACTTGGAGAAGTAAAAATACTATAATGTAACTAGTGGTAAATGACCAGTATTATTGTTAAGTAAAGATTACGGTAATTATTTCAACATTTCAGGAAAAAATACTTTTGCTCAAAACATCTAGATAAAATTTTAACTTAATTCAGATAATTGTCTCAGTTCTTTGGGTATATACTATTGTCAACTGAATATTCATAATAAATTGTTTTCAGTGTCTTTCCTCCTGTGTTTCCTTTTCATGTTATGTTTAAAATCTTGTGACTTTTTTCCAAGGCTCTGTTTGTTTTTTTTTTGCTACTTTAACTTTCCTTGCATATTTCTTCCAAATATACCTTATCCTTTAATATGATCTATAATTTTTTTTTTTTAAAGAATTTGCTGTGCTTTTTTTTTTGGGGGGGGGGCTTTTGTTGTTCTATTGTCCTAGAATTACTTTCTTTTACCTTTGTTTTATTCAGTTCTTACTTGCCTTTAAAAGCCCAAATCACTTTATTTCATGAAATTTTTCTTGATTACTTTTATTGATCTCCTGAACTTCTTAATGTTAGGACTACATAATTTAACAAATATATGTCTTGCATTTTTGATACTATTTCACACATGTTACTCTTCCCAGCTAGGTTATAAGCTTCTTGAAGATAAAGACTTTTTTTCAAATTTCTTTTATACTATCTACAATGCTGAATATATTGCAGATTCTTAGTGTGTTCTTGTAGTGGCTTGAAATAGTTGGAAGATAAAATTGCCAGTGATATTTCCACATGATTAAATACAGAAGAGATCATTTCATTTATTAAATTGTGAAGTATAGAATTTTAAAATTATCTCTTTTATATAATGGCATATATATGTATATATATGTAGAATCAATGTGGTTTTTCAATACATTAGCACTTGTTTAATAGTTCAGTACTATTAGCATTTAATAGCAGAGTAGTGGTGATTTTTCTTCACTTGGCATTTCTTAAAATAGTTTGGTTTTCTTAAGTGTTATTGACACTTTTGTTTTTACAACCCATCATTTCTTCTTTATCCTCACAGTATTGAATCTTCTCTTTTAAAAAAATATTTAAGCAAAAGCAACGGGCACATTGATTATATTTCATAGTGCCTACTATATTCTACTTCCTTGATCCCTTACTCTTTAATAAGATGGAGGAAAGCAGTGTTATTACAATTTCCTTGGAATTGAAATTGGTCACTATAATTTAATAATCAGTTTACCTTTTAGTCAATAAACATTTATTAAGCTCCTCCTATTTGTCATGTACTGTGTTAAGTGCTGGGGTTCAAATATAAAAGAAAAAGAAAGATTGTCTCTGCTCTTAAGGAGTTTATAATCTAATGGGAGAGGAAAACACACAAAAGAAGCTGAAATAAGAAGTGGGTAAGGGACCTGACCTGGAACATTATGGAGAAGTCAAAAAAAAAAAAAAATCTAAAAGCTTTTGGAAAATGGGGAGAAGATTGTGTTGAGCTATCTTCTTACAGAGAGGCTCACGAACCTTAAAGCTCTGCCCTCCTGTCAGAGGGTATTAAGGAGATGTGAATACCAAGCAGATTCAGGCTTTCAGAATAACAAGGTTCTCCAATGATGAGATCAGGTAACTGCCTTTTAGTGTTATTTTATTTTATTACGTTATTGTCTTTTTGTGTGTTCTTGGTTCTACTTGGTTTGTTCTGCATCACTTCATAATTATGATGCAAAAATATTTTTTTATGTGCCATAGTTTATTTTGGCATTCCCAGGAGATAGATATTTGTTTTGTTTTCAGTTATTTGGCATATAAATCCTTACTGTTTTTGACCTCTTGGAGTATAAACTCAGTAGTAGGATTGTTGAACTGAGGTGGAGTGTCACTAGTTAAGTGATTTTTCTTGACTGATTCAAAATAACTTTCTAGAATTGTTGAACTGTCTCACAGTTTTCATTGATCATACATTTGTAAACTTGGGTCTCTAGAACTTCTCTGCCACTGACTAGTTAAATCTTTTATTATATTTGACCTTTTTGAATGGTGTGAGGTGAAACCTCAGAATTACTTTAATTTGTATTTCTCTTATTATTACTAACTTGGACTTTTCTTTCATTTATTTGTGAATAGTTTGTTGGTTTTTAAGTTTAGTAAGATCATTTATTCACGAGTTTTTGCCCTTTGTCCATCAGTTCCAGTGTTTAAATAATATATTTGCATCCTCTTTGCAAGGTTGTATGTAAAAATGTGATAAGATACAGTTTTTAAAGTAATATTTAATTTTTTCCCAATTACATGTAAAATCATGTTTTACAAATACAAATTTATTTTCCACTTATGTAAAGATAATTTTTAACATTAATTTTTAAAAATCTTAATATTTTATTTTTCCCAATATATGCAAAGTTTTCAACATTCACTTTTGCAAAACCTTGTTTTCCAAAATTTTCTCCCTGTTCTTTTCTCTTGCTCCTTTAGGTTAAACATAACATTAACTAAAAAAAGAGATTGAGTTTCAAATTCTTTCCCTCCCTTCCCCCTTCACATTTATAAGGCAAATAATTTGATATAGGTTATACATGTACAGTCATGCAAAACACATTTCCATATTAGTCATGCTGTGAAAACACTCCTTTGTTTTTTTAAATTTATTTATTTTTTTGCTTAGACATTTGGGGTTAAGTGACTTGCCCAGGGTCACACTGCTAGGAAGTGTTAAGTGTCTGAGGTCACATTTGAACTCAGGTTCTCCTGAATTCAAGGCTGGTGCTCTATCCACTGTGCTACCTAGCTGCCCCCAAAACACCCCTTTAAAAAAAAAATCTCTTTGGGATACAGACCTAGTGGTGGGATTGCTGGATCAAAGGATAAGCACAGTTTGATAACCCTCTGGGCAACATTCCAGGTTGCTCTCTTTTGGAATAGTTGGATCAGTTCACAACTCCACTAACTGTACTTTATAAAGCACAATTGATGTACTTAGGAGAGTTAGCTGTTTTGGAGAATCTATATGAATGTAAGTGTTTAAGCATTAAACTATCAAAATAAAGGTTTATCTTAGAATCAATAAGAATACCTGAGAAAATGTTGTCCCTTTGTGATTATGGTTTGGTAAATTATTATAGGTTAGTAATAGGAAAGATTTAATTAATGCCACTTTCCTTTCCAAGGCGTTTCAGAGTGATCTAAACAGAGTATCCAAAAAGTTTGAAAATGACCCAAAAGAATTTTAATTGAGACTTAACAGAGAAAGTCACATAATTGGCTAGATGGAAAGTCCTCTGATTTAAATCCAATCATCTTATATTTTCATTACTTTGTTTAATTCCTTAATTTGTTATATCTTATTATATATATTATATATCTTTTAATTCTTATTTGTTTAATAAAATACATAGGGATATTTAAGGGGATTACTATAATCAGTTTTTGTATTTTTGAGACAAAGGAAATGTTAGTAAATGCTAGGAAGATTGAGCCAAGCACTGTGGAAAACCAGAGTTTAAGTAGAGATTGTAGACTAATAGTTGAATTAAAACTGGTAGGAAATGTTTATGTAATCAGTTTCATTTGGGATATGCAGTTTCACAAACTGAGCACTTTAAGCATATCATCATTCTTTATAATAGCATCCTTTGAGTAGTTAGCTATATTAGAAATTGTCAGCACTTCCTGATTCTAAGAATGTATTATAATTTATTATCACTTGGCAATGATATTTTGCAATTTCATATAGTAGGGTAAAAATTCTTGAAGTCTGACACCAAGGTTTGTTAAATCTAAGAATATATTATTATCAAATTAAAATATTGTTGAATTGACTATTTTTACTTTGTGATTAATGTTTTTAATAACTATATAATATATATAACTAAAATTTTATAGCTATGACAACTCCAAAGGAATAATTTATTTTTTTCCTTTTAATCTTCTAAAAATAAAAGGTATCTATATTATAATTCTTCTTTCTCATTGAACAAGCAAAATTACCCCATCTTTTTTTATTGTGACCTTGACAAACATCAATAAATATGAATATATTCATATATAATTAACAGAAAAAGAAATTTGTTTATTAAATTGTGAATCTTTATTATCTATAACATTATTGTTAACATGTTTGAACAATTTATTGTAAGGTCTATTAAATATATAAAATGGGCTCACTTTAGAGAATTAGTTTGGTAAGGAAAGATCAGTTGACAAAATAAAGTGGTATAGAAATTGTAAAGTAGCAGCAGCTATTTTTAAAAAAGTTTTTTGTTGTGCTCTGGTGCATAGAATACCCTTAGAAATTACATGACTTTTATTTTTAAAAAAAATTTAATATTAAAGCTTTTTATTTTATATATATATATATATCTATATAGATATATAGATATATAGATAATTTTCAACATTTACCCCTGCAAAACCGCAAGTTCCATATTTTTTCCTTCCCTTTCTCCCACTCCTCCTAGATGATAAGTAATCTAATATATGTTAAATATATGCAAATCTAATATACATATTTCCACATTTATGATACTTATAAGAAAAATCAGATCAAAAAGAGAAAAAATTAGAAAGGAAAAAAAAAGCAAGCAAATACAAAAAGAGTGAAAATACTATGTTGTGATCCACAATCAAGTTCCCATAGTCCTCTCTCTGGGTGCAGATGGCTCTCTTTATCATAATACCATCAGAACTGGCCTAAGTCACCTTGCTATTGAAAAGAGCCTTGTCTGTCATCATATAATCTTGCTGTTACTGTGTACTGTGTTCTCCTGGTTTTACTCACTTCACTTAGCATCAGTTCCTGTAAGTCTCTCCAAGCTTCTTTGAAATCATCCTCTTGTTCATTTGTTACGGAATAATAATATTACATAACATTCATACACCATAACTTAATTAGCCATTCTCCATCTGATGGACATCCACTCAGTTTCCAGTTTCTTGCCACAACAAAAAGGGCTGAAGCAATAATATTTCATTACATCCAAATATCATAAAAGTTGTTAAGATTTTTCTCAATTAAAGAACAATCCTTTTTGGTTCTAGTTCTTTGCTATAGCAAAATGTCCTGCTATAATTATTTTGTATATATTAGTTGTTCCCCTCTTTCTTTGATCTCTTTGTTTAGGGTATTTGTCTATTAGTGTTTTTGTTAGGTCAAAGAATTTGTAGTTATAGTTTAATGACATTTTTTTGTTTAGGTTCCAAATCACACTCTTTAATGATTGGATCAATTCTGAGGTCTAGCAGTAAAACATTAGTATTCTTTTTCACTTATAGCCCGTCAAGAATTTTCATTTTTCTTTTTTGTGCTCTGTCGTTATTAGTAACTTGGAGGATTTTTTCATGTGGTTTTTGATAATTTGTCTATTTTTTGAGAACTTTGTTCATATTATTTGACCATCTCTATTTGTTCTAATATTTCATTCTTAGATAGATATGAATCAGTTCCCCACATATCTTAGATTTGAAATATCTCAGGTTGTGATTTTTATAAAATTAATTTGTTTTAAAAAGTTTTTTTCCTCATTGTTTCTTTTTTGGTTCTCACTGCAGTGATCTTACTTGGGCAAAAGAGTTTCAATTTGATGCCATCAAAATTGCTCATTTTTATTCTTTGATTTTTTTTTTTTAATCCTTTGGTTAAGAACTTTCCCCCTGTCCATAGTTAAGAAAGGAATTTCCATTCCTGCTCTGTGCATTTATTTATGATATGACTTTATAGTTAAGACCCGAATATACTTAAACTTTATTGTGGGATATTGTGACATGAAATGTTGGTCTAAACTAGTTTTCAGCATTTGAAATATTTGAATTTACCAATAGTATGATTTAAAAAAAAAAAAAAGACATTCTGAACCTAATCTTTTCTGGGGATCAACTTTTCTATTTTTAACTAGATACTGGAGTTTTAATGATTACTATTTTGTAGATCTGATACTATTTCCCATCTTTTATTTCATTATTTCTCTTGAGATTCTTGACCTTAACTGGTACTGTTGTCATTTTTAATATATTCCTAAGATTAAATCATGAACTTCAAATTAATAGTTTTCCAATTCAGCTCACTTTATATAAATAGTTCATTTAAATTGTATTTAGATAATTCTTCTGTGGGTCTAAGTGGCAGATTCTCCAAATATTTTCCATATACTCAATAGTTATTTTTAATGGAATTTATTTTTCTTTATCCACCTTCTGTCTTTTTGTTGGTAATGTACAAAAAAAGGATGTTTGTAAATTTATATTGCTACATTCCTGAAGTTATTGTTTTAAATAATTTTAATGAATTCTTCAGGGTTCTCTAAATAAGTTATCATATTAACTACATTGGATTGTGAGGTCACTGAGAGCAGATACTGTTTCCCCCCCTTTCTCCTTTTTTCTGTATCTCGTGTTTAACTTAATGTCTGTTACCATCGTAAACCTTTAATAAATGCTAAGAAAATTTGATGCTTTTGTTTTTTGCTTTTGTTTGATTTCTTCAGTCTCTTAATCCTGTTTTATGGTTGTAGCTAACATTTTTAGAAGTATATTAATAATGACGATGGCAATATATAACTTTGTTTTTACATTGATTAGAAAAACCTCTGGTAGTCATTGTAGATTATACTTGCATTTGGTTTTAGAGACACATTTTTTTGTATTAAGGAATTGTTCCTTTTTAAAAAAACTTTTTTAAACCTAAGTGCTGTGTTTTGTCAAAAGTTTTTTCTTTGTTTTATTGATATAATTATGATTAAAAATGTTTTGATATTAACATAATTTTATATTTATAGTTTTTATCATGTAGAACAAGTCTCATATTCCTAGTATAAATTCAAGCTGATCATAATGTATAATTTTTGATAGAATCTCTGTGTAAATTATCAAGTCTTATTTTTTTTCCCTTTAGTGATAAGGGAGAACAAAGGCAGAAGAGGGGAGGGATAGAGTGAGCACTGGGGATTCTGATAAGTTGGGAAGGCCTGAGCTAGGATGTCTAAAATAGATCTTTCCCTTATCTGAGATTAAACATTTACAGTTTATAACCTTAGAGTAATCAGTCCTAATGGTCTGGAAGGAGGTGGGGAGGGTTGCAACCAGGGAGACTGAGGTAGAACACTCAAAGGAAATTGGCATAACATTCCTATCTATGGATTATTTCTGACACTTTTCATGTGCATTTTCAGATTGATTCCCCAATAAGTTCTGCAAATTTTTAGTTCTACCAACATTGTCTTTGGTTTTCTATAGTCCTATCAGTACTGAATTTTATTGTTTTAAAGGTTTTTGCCAATCTGGTGGGTAAGGAGGAATTAAAGTTGTTTTACCATTGTTTTTAAGTGAGGTTGAACTTTTTTCAAGTTGTTATTAATTTATATTTCTATTGAACATTGTTTTGACAACTGGAAACTACTACCACTATTTTTGATTAATTCCTTATTTGTTTTAGATATAAGTACATCTGTTATGATACTTTCATCAGAATCAGGCCTCGGAGTTTATGTGTGTTAGTTTTGCCTAACTTTTTGCAAAATTACACTCGTATTAGATAGGGCAAATTGAACTTGTGGGGAAAAACTATGTTGGGAGCACTGCCTGTGGTAGTATATAACCTTAGCTCTTGGCACTGAAGCAGTTCTGGTTGTGGGATTCTGGCTAGGGGAGCCCTGGGATAAGGAAGATGTCTGTAGATAGAGCCAATTAAGGCTTTAGTCATTAATGAATGTGATAATAAACCAAAAGATAATCAGATGTTAAAAAGAACATTTTGGGACATTCATTGCAAAGGAATTTCATATTTTCATTGGCTAGTTTCTAATCCAGACATTCATCGTTTTACTGTACCTTGAAATAGGCATACAATATATACTTGATATTTGAGAGAAGTGATTTTTACACACACACACACACACACACACACACACACACACACACACACACACACACACTTATATATAGACATCTTTTTAAAAACTCAATTTCTTCTGTGTTTTGGTCTGACTTCAGGATTCTAGGTTTTTTTAATGGTTATTTTAATTAGAAGAAACCCTGGATCTTTTACCTAAGGAGGTGAGTTGTAAATTATAAATACAATTAATAAAAAATGAACAATATATTGATCTTGATGTCACAACAGAAAAAAAACAACAACGTATTTGCCATGGAAATTTCAGTTGTATCATGTAATGTCCAGCTTCCTTAATTTAAATAATAGTGTATTTTGTTCTGCTTTGGTTGTTTGGGAACTGTTGAGTCACTTTTACTTTTATGTAAGTCTTGCAAAATGTCATCTTTGAGGTTTTTTTTAAGAATCATCCTATAGCTAACAGGAAATACAATAAAAAAGATAAACACTTAAAAGTAGCTCTTTATTATTGTTTGATTAAGTTTTGAGCAGTTTTCTTAGCATCTAGGTTTCAATTAAATGTCTTATTTTTATGTTATTGTTTTTCCTTTTTTATGATTCTATAACTACTAGTGAGTGTATAATTGTGTCTTTTCTTGAATTAGAATTCTTTGGGGAAAAGGTTTCCTTCATTTAATAGTTATTTTAGTTCTGTTTACTAAGAAATATAACTTGTAAAATAATATTTACAGTGTCAATTCAGTTCCATTGGAAATGTTATCAAGAATCAATTTAGCTAAATATGTATATTCATATACATATGTATATATATATCAGGGATTGGTCATATTACAGGGTTTGGTTATGTGTTAATGATGTTATTGTAACAGTATGCTTTACATGGATACATGTTTGATAAGATTGTTTAGTGATTCAGATAAGTAGATATCAACTTAGAATTGTGCAAGAAAAGTTACTGTTTTCTCCATATATCCTTTGATTCAGCAATCTTAATACTAGGCACATAATGATCATCTCTTAATGGTTATATCTCATGGCCTTTTCTGAATCTTAATTTTTCTTGAGTTTTCTATTACCTTTGACCTTTTTTTTTTTTTGAGGCTGGGGTTAAGTGACTTGCCAGGGTCATACAGCTAGGAAGTGTTAAGTGTCTGAGACCAGATTTGAATTCGGGTCCTCCTGAATTCAAGGTGCTCTATCCACTGTGCTACCTAGCTGCCCCTACCTTTGACATTGTTGATCATCCTCCTTTTGATACTCTTTTCTCTGTAGGTTTCTTTATAGGTTTATCCAGTGTCTAACTCTGTTTTCTGACTTCTTTGCTTGATCTTCTATCAGATCATACACATTAATAGTGAATGACCCCCAAGTTTCTGACCTGGGATGACTTCTCTTATACTATTTCATTTGCTAATCTCATCAACTTCCATGATTTCAGTTATTATCTTAGAGATAATAACTGAATATATAGATGACACTCACATCTATATATCCAGCTCTAATCTTTCTCCCAGCTTTCAGACTTGAATCTCAAACTAACATTTTATTTTTTTCTTCCTCCTCTGAGGCTGGGGTTAAGTGACTTGCTCAGAGTCACACAGCTAGGAAGTGTTAAGTGTCTGAGACCGGATTTGAACTCGGTCCTCCTGAATTCAAGGCTGGTGCTCTATCCACTGCACCACCTAGCTGTCCCTCAAACATCTTAATCTTAAACTTAAGCACTATTTTTCTTCTTGAACCCTCCATTCTTTGTAACTTTATTGTTGACAAGGGTGTGACCATTCTGTTCTTCAGGCTTACAACCAAGCTTCCTTTATCTCCCACCCAATCAGTTTTTAAGGCATATCTTTCTGCTTTTGTAGCACATATAATATAGTCATACACACATGTATATGTAAACATAATATTTCCTCTTTTTGTCTCTGTTATCTGCAATCATCTTGATATAGGTTCTCATACCTAGACTGTTTCTATAGCCTTCTAGTTGGTCTCTTTTCCTCATATCTCTTCCCCTTCCAATCCATGCTTCCCTTATTGTTAAGTTTATCTTTCTAAAGCATTAATCTGATTATTTTTTACCACCTATTTTTTAAAAATAAACTTCAGTATTTCACTATTCAGAATCAAATGTAAAGTGCTCTGTTTGGCTTGTAAAGTCTTTAGACTTGAATCTAAATACCTCATAACTTTTCAGTGTTCTCATCTCATATCTTATTTACCTTTTGGGATCCAGTGTCACAGGTTTCCTTGCTATTTCTCATATAGGCTTCTCCAAATCTTGACTCTGTATCTGGAACTCTTTCTGTTTGTCTCTTAGGTCCAGCTTTCTTCAAACTTCACCTAAATTTTCATCTTGAAAAAGCCTTTCCTAGTGCACCACAATTCTATTACATCTCTATATTGTTTGAATCCACTTTATCCTCTAAAGTATTATTTCTGTATAATTATTTTCATGTTGTGCCTCTCCCATTAAACAGCACTACTCTTACCTACTCTTGAGAGTAGGGAACTATCATTTGCTTCCCTTTCTATGTTTAGTACTTAACAGTTTCTGGCACATATGCATTTAATAAATGTTAATTCACTAATAACTTCATTATTTGTGCTTGATTATTTCCTTCCACCCTCCCTTTTTCATCTTCACTAGTTTTATGATGGTAATTTGGATGAAAGTTACTTAATTTTTTTTTTTTTTTGCACTTACATGATAATGATTTGGAACATTTTTCGTATAATTGTTTATAGCATGGATTACATCTTTAGAAACTGCCTAATCTTAACTATTGACAAGTTATCTATTGGAAAATGGCTGTTTTTATAAATTTAAATCAGTTCATCATATGTTGCAGAGATAATATTATTATCAAAGTTATTTGAAAGGTTTTTTCCTACTTCCTCTTTAACTGCTTTGATTTTGTTTCTGCACAAACTTTCTAGTTTTACATAATAAAAACTATGGACCTTAACTTCTGTGGTTGTTTTTAAATTTTGATCATGAACTCTTCCCTAGCTATACTTATGAGAGTGAATGGGACTGATTTGGTGAAGTTTTTTCAGTTTATGAGACTAGGTCTAAATCACATGAACCCTATTCCCAGAGCCAAAAGATCAGGCCTTGAACCCTAAGTTGCAGGAAGCCACATAAAGTTAGTGAAGTTACAGGAAGTGAAGTGACCCACAGGAAGCAGACAACATTGGTGACCATTGGTCAAGGATGGTTATTTCCTTTTAGTCTATCCAATGAAAAGGCTTGGGTTTTTTTGCTATTTAAATCCCAGCAAGCTAGAAGCTTGTCAGTTCCCAAGAGCATATAGTGGTAGCTGGGAGGCTCCCGGGTGTGCTTACCTGGGCCTCTCCCTGCAGGGAGTAAATAAATGTTTTCTCTTTGTACCTGAAAGATATCTCAGATTAATTAATTTGGGAAAGGAGGTGTAGCACCTGTCCCAGATAAGAGGCATTTTCTTTTTCTACTTTAATTACTCTATGCTGCCTATATCTTCATATGTGACTGATATGATTATCTAAAATGAACTTTTTTTTCCTCCTGAGGCAATTGGGATTAGGTGATTTGCCCAGGGGTCACACAGCTATGCAGTGTTAAGTGTCTTGAGACCATATTTGAACTTAGGTTCTCCTGACTTCAAGACTGGTGCTCTATCTATTGTGCCACCTAGCTGCCTCTAGAACTTTTCTTTAGTTCTTTGCATGTTACCCAATTCTGCAATCTAATTTGTTTTTATTAGGACTAAAAGGAAAAATAAATTATACGGCCAAAATTTTCTTGTAGTGCTACAATTTATTTTCCTTTTTATCAATATTTTTGTGTACTATTGGGCATAGACATTCCTATTTATTCAATAAGACATTCTTATTTATTCAGTACAACTTCATAACTATTCATAACTATCACAGTGTAATAAAAAAATAATTTTTTAATAACTAGGACAATAATTCCTAAGGGAACTTATTGAGAGTGCAGACAGGGTAATTCTTTTCATATAGATTAAATTGTGTACCCCTAAAATTTGATGTTGAATCTGGAAGTTACCATATGTAAAAATAGGCAAACCACATATAATTAACATTTATGGTATTATTAATAACAAGGCATTGAGTTGAAGAAGAGCTTCAGTGGTATGAAGAATGAAAATAATTAAACATTTTCCATTAAAAATTAATTTTGGTGTGTTCAAAAAAGACAAGTAAGTTTTAAGTTTTTTACTTTCAGTCTTCTGATAATTTGTGATGCTTAATTTGTTTAATATGTTTTGAAGAATATGTTCTGTAGAAAAAGAGCTGGCTTTGGAGTGACAGAACCAATCTAGATTTCTACATCTGCCTTTTATTTCTTCTATGACCTTGGGCAGATTATTTAATGTACTTGCACCTCATTTTCCTTAAGTATAAAACAAATTAATTGGTCTAGAGTATATTTTAGGGCACTTCTACTTCTAAATCTATGTGCCTATGATCCTATGTTGAAATATGGCCTTGAATTCACTTCCCAAGAGAGAATATTGATTCACATGCTTATAAACATCACTCGATCAAATCACTTCTTCCATCCTTTAGGGAAATCATAATCTCTACTCCAGCATCCCCAAATCCCCATTTTTCCCCATCCTAGTGAGTAAGCAGTTCTTACTGTGACTCCCATTTATTATAATGTTATAGTTAGAAATTAATATTATGATACAAATTTAGTCTAGGAGTGTAAATGACATATCTAACGGAAGATCTCTTGGAATAAGAAGCTAGGAACAATAAAATGAAAAATATCCAAAAAAGATTCAGTAAGTAAAACCTTTTTACAAAGATTTTTAGTTTATAAGTTTATTTGTAAAGAACTTGAGCCTTATAAACTTTTTTCACCCCTACCTTTCTTCAGTTTTAGATCAAAATAGCTCTTTTTTTCTGTCATGCTTTATGTGACTTTTAACATTATCTTGTTGGCTAAAACACTCAGAAAAATATAAAGTTCAGTTTGGTAATGCAAATGTGCTAGACTTTTTTATTACTTTATTTAAATTTATTTAAATTGCACATTCTACTATTTTCCTTTTGCATATTTTGTTATGATGTCATGAGGAATGATGTATACATAAGTACTTTAGATGTTATGAAGGAATGAAGATGACATTTTGTCATGAAAGTGATAATCTGTTGGCTGCCAAGTTGCTAATTTGTGGCCAGTGGTATTTCTTTCGGATCAATATCAACAATAAGAACAGAGAAACTACATTGTTTTTCTGTTTGTCCAAAAAAGATAAGAAAGTCTTAGTTTTGTCTCAGTTTTTTTCCATTTTGTAGCTTGCATAGTAAGCAGTAAAACAAATCTCAATTGTATTCATTTGTCTCGTTTACATTGATTAATGGACTGATTTTTTCTAACTTGGTTACATCAGTGTTTTTTTTTTTTTTTTTTTTTTTTAATAAAAGAACGAATCATTGGATCATCAATTTGAAATTGGATAGGGCTTTAGAGACCATCTAGTCCAAATTCCTCCTTTGACAAATGAGGAAACTAATTCTCAGAAAGGTAAAATAACCTGCCCAAAGTCACACCAGTACTGAATGATAAAAGTAGAATGTGAACCCATTCTGTTTCCAAATATAACATTGTCTCTGTAACAGTTGGAATTGCTTGACTTCTTAATCAAAAGCATGTAAAAAGTAAGATATAAAGAGTTAATGTTTAACTTTTATCTTATGGGCAGGATTGGATATAGAATATGGGGTTTTGGACTCTTTGAATATACTTGATAAGGTTACAAAACTGCTGAGTAATCTTGTATATAATTTGATTGCTTTATAAAAATAACTTAATACAATCTGTGAGACACATCTCTTATTTATAGGATCTTACTTTCTTAGAGTATTAAAGAACATCCAAATTTTGTAGTGAGAAATATAGATATGTTATGTTGATAAGAATTTTCCTTTCCCTCAGATTATTGACATCAAATGGAATGGTTAGGATTTTTTCCTATGCCCTTCCTTAATCTTTTTTCTATATGTTATTTCACCCAATGTGATTGATTCAGAAATATTTCTACTGTTAGACAATAGTTATTGTAACAATTGTTATTATAACTATTGTAACAATAATTATTATAACAGTTATTGTTAGACAATACAGTATATAGTATATGGAAGAGGATGGAATTTGGAGAAAAGATAATAGTGTCTGCCCTATACAATTTTTTTTATTTTGCAGATGACAAAACTCTGAGACCCAAGGAGATTAGGTAATTTGTACAGGATCAAAGAGACTGGCTATAAGTTCAGTTATTAAGGAACCTTTGGAAAATTTTCATTATATGATTAATAAAGTTATTATCACCTTTAGCCATATTTTAAGTATACATTTGTTATGATGTCTATTATAATCACTTTTGTGCCTTATTTTTAGACTATATGTCTACATACTTTATGCAGTAATTCAAAGTGGATAAAGTAATAAAGCTTTGACTAGTAGAGCCACTTTTTATCCTTTAAGTATACATTTTGAATTTGAATAAGCATTTATCAATTTTATATTTATGTCATTGATAAGTAGGTATATGATGTGAAAATTGTGAGCTATGAATTAAACTATATAATTAAAAAAAAATTCCTGCAGAATGATTACATTGTTGCTATCTTCTTTTTGGTTATGTCCTTTTAATCATTTATTTGCCCAACTAACTATGATACAATTTAACCATATTTTCTTGGTTGGTTTATTTTCAGTTCCAGTTGTCTCCCTCCCTGTTCCTCTCCTCTCCTCTATTCAAGAAAGTAAGACAAAGTCTCATTACAAATACGAGTGGTCAGGCAAAACAAATTCCTGCATTATTGTCTGTTCATTTGGTTCCTTTATATGAGATTGCCCTATAGGACAGTGTCAGAAACCTTATTGAAATCAAGGTCATTCTTTTTTTTTTTTTTTTTTTTTTTTTTTTTTTTCTGAGACAATTGGGGTTAAGTGACTTCACACAACTAGGAAGTATTAAGTGTCTGATAGTGATTTGAACTCAGACCCTCCTGACTTCAGGTTGGTACTCTACCCACTGTGCCACCTAGCGGCCTCCATTAAGCCTCTTCTTATTCATAGCAACTGAATATTGTAAATATAGTATATCTAGATTTCAGCATATCCTTATGGAAAAGATGGGAGACTGTATTATAGCTAGGTAATTCACTGTTAGGTGAATTTAGAATTCTTTGACTTGAGACTGAAAGTAGTGATGAATGAATGGTTATGAGCATGGAGGGAGAACTTAAGTGGAGTCCCAGGGAGCTGTCCTTAATCTTGTTCTATTGCATATATATATATATATATATATATATATATATATATATATTTATCAGTGATTTAGTTAGCATGTAAGATAGCATGCTTTTCAAATTTGCACATCATACAAAGCTTGGAGATCTGCCAATAAACTGAATTCTCCTGAGTCAGGATGCAAAGAGAAAGTGATGAACTAAAATAATAGGTTAAATCTAATAAGATGAAATTTAGTAGAGTAAATGCAATGCCTTAGAGTTGGTTTAAAAAATGAGCTTTGTAGATATGGACAATTTATGTGAAAAAGTATTGGGAGTTAGTGGTCTGTTAACTTATGATATAATCACAGAATACAAATCCATTTGAAGCAACATTAAAAGAGTCATACTGTCCAGAATGATGGAAGTAGTAGCTCTTTTGTAGCTTAGGTCAGGCTGTATCTGAGAAGGATATGTTAAACTCTGGGAGCCATATTTTTGTAGCAACATAGAAACACTGGAGCATTTAAAAAAATAAGTGGGAAGTCAGGATGTTGTGAAGACTAAAGACTGTGCCATAAGAGGATCAGTTGACTAACTAGTGATATTTAGCTATTATAAGAGAAGATTTTATTTTTATTTTATTTTTTTACAATAATAGCTTTTTACTTTCAAAATACATGCAAAGATAGTTTTCATCCTTGTAATACTTTGTGTTTGTGTAAGCTCTGGTGTTCTAGTACTTCTCTTTGCCTTGGAACTGCCTCCTAGGACTGGAACCTAGATTTGACTCTGGGTATAGCTAGAGTCCTATACTCAGCAAAGTGACTCCTGTAATCTCTTTCTGATCAGTTAATTGTCTCACCATTTTATTGTCTGTGCACTGAGAGCTCTGGACATCTCCCCAGCTGTTTCTGATTCAGTCACTCCCTAGAGCTGCTGCTGGTTTGCTGGGTGAGACCTCTGCTGGTACAAGCTGCACTGGATTGTGTTCTCCTCCCATTGTGGTGTGACAGACCTCCCTTGCCAATCTTCCAAGTCATTTTAGAGTGGAAAATTGTTTCACTCTGTCCTTTTGTGGGTTCTGCCTCTTCAGAATTTATCTTGAGGCATTATTTAAAATTATTTGAAGGGGAATTTGGGAGAGCTTAGGTAACTTTCCTGCTTTTTTTGGGCCATCTTCGCTGTGCTCCTTTCCCTCCCCCCAAACCTACCTTTAATTTTCTTAGGTGATTTTTTCCTACATACTGTGGTGGGAAAAGGATCTTCTATCATTACTCAGTGATTATTACTAGTAGTGATTTGGTGATGCCATCTGCATATTAATTTAGTTTCCTTTTTATTGTTCTTATTAACAGTTTAAAGAAAAATAAACCTTAACTTATTTTTTTTGATTTAGCTTTCCTGACATGATTTTGTTTTTTAGTATACATATCCTTGAGCAGTCTTCTTCTTTAAAATCAGGATTTATATGTTTGTTTTTTACCTCTTCTGCTTTTTTTGAACATATGAATAATTTAGTGGACCTATTCTCTCCTTATCTCATTTTGTAGTTTGCAACCCAAACTTTGCATTTTCATCCTTACTGATTTTCTAAAACTCCTTCATGAGAAGGTAGGCTTAACATTCTGGAAGCCTCTCTTAGTTTCTTAATATTTTCTGGATACTAGTATAACATATAGGTTGTCCATTTAACTGTTATTAATGCTATATGACCCTTCCCTTGTGTGGTTATGTATATTCTTGCCATTTTATGCCCCTTCATGTCTGCAAGTCATGCTTGCTGATATTTTGTACTTCATTAAAAGAAAAGCAAGCAGAAATTTTCTACCCATACCCTAAATAGATTTTTGATGTCATCAATGTGGTGATTATAGTCCATTCATGGCTATTTTTCATTTGCTTTTAAAATTTTACCCAACACAATGATAGAATTGAAAATGGGCTAAGGGACAAACATTTATATATAATAATTACCTCCTAAATATTCATTATTCAAAGACATCATTCATTCACATCTTTGAAACCAAATCATTGTTGGCATTCAGTATCTTTCAGTTGGTTAGTAAAAAATTTCTGATTAGATCACCTACACTGGATAATTTTGCCGTTGTCTTCACAGGTATTAAGTGAATCACAAGAAAATATCATGATTCCAAGAAAAGGGTGTTCTCCAGGTAGTTTTCAGAAAAAAATAAAGCTACCTGTAGTCATATGAAAAACTGCTTAAAATCTATTGAATGGAGAAATGCAAATTAAAAACAACTCTGAAATATCACTCCACACCTATCAGATTTACAAGGAAAATGATAAATGTTGGAGGGGATATGGAAAAATTGGGACTCTAATGCATTGTTGCTGAAGTTGTAAACTGATCCAACCATTCTGGAGAGCAATTCAGAACTACACATAAAGGGTTATCAACTGTGTTAATACTTTTTGAATTGCTACCTACCCTTAATCACTAACTGATGCAGCAACAGACTAAGATCTGTTGAAGACATTAGCTTAAAAAGACCAAAGTCTCCCATTTTATCCAGGGCTATCTCCAAGTCATCTTGAGCTTCTTCTCTACCTTGTTCTTGTTACCTCTATTTCCTTTCACTTTTCAGCTGATTCTGATCTGCTTTTGAACTTCAGCACTAAACTGAAACTGCTTTCTCAAGGTTATCAGCTATCTGTTTAATATAATGACTTTTACTCAATTTGCTTCCTAATATATCTCTGTGGTCACACTGTTGCATCTTTTTTCTGACTGTTTTTTTTCCTCTAGATTTTGTGATCTCTCCTAGTTCTCTTCCTCCTTTTCTGGAAGCTCATTCTTTCTCTTTTATTATAGTTCATGTTCTGTCTTCCTTCTCATATTCATGGGTATCCTTAGGCCCTTTTATGACATTACATCCTCTTTTTTGGTGATCTCATCATCTCCCAAGAGTTCAATTATATCTAGATAGATGACTCCCAAATGTATATATCCAATCCTCATCTCTGAATTCAACTAACTGTTGATTGAATATCTCCATCTGAAAGTTCCGTAGACTTTGGAAACTCAACAGTTTGAATTCAGAACTAATTATATTTATCCCAAACCCTCCCCTCTTCCCAACTTTTCTATTTTTGAGGGCGCTACTATCTTTCCAGTTACCTAGGTTTACAACTTCAGTGTCATTCTTAGCTCTTCATTGGCAATGATTCCACATATCCAATTTTTCCTGAATTGTGTTGTTTCTTTTTCATAATGTCTGTCTTGTATACACCTTTCCATTCATACACCTATTACCTTGTTGCTGGCCCACATTGCTTCTCTCTTGAATTGCTGCAGTAATCTCCTAGTTGGTCTTCTTGACCCAAGTCTTTCCCCAGACTATCCTTCACTTAGTTATCAAAGTGATCTTCCTAAAGCTTAGGTCTGACTCTGTTACCTGTAAGGGTCAGAGGAGGATCCATGTACAGTGCGATCAGGAAATAAAGAGGCCTTGAAGCTTGAGATCTCTGGAAGTGGATTTCTGTGAACCAGCAAGGAACCGCCTTAAGGATGGGAGCTCTGATTGCATTGAGATCTGTATCATCATCATCATCAATCATCATCATTGGGAAGTGTCTCCTCTAATTGGTTGTGCGTGTGACCTCATAGACCCTATATAAACTGTGGGGCCAAGGAAGTAAGTCCTTTTTACCGGAGGTCTACAAGGAGTAACTAAGAGTGAGCAGGTGGTCAGAAGGGTAGGATATTAGCACGTGAATAAAAGATCCCGAGATTGCATGTAATTGTTCTTGGGTGCTCTATTGTGCATTAAACCACCGCTCCATGAAGTGGTGGCCAAAGATCTCTGAAGATCTCCGATGAAGCTAAGATTGGTATGAACACTGTACTAGACAGTGGCCAGAGATTCTTCTGAGGGCCTGGGAATTAGGAGAGACTAGTGATAATGATTGCTGAGTGGGCAATCACAAGTGGCACCCAATGTGGGGTGCTGTAAATTGCCAGACCTCATAATCGGGAAGGTACGGTAGTTACCCACCCAGGAGAGAAGATAGTGAAGCATTATGTGTCTAGCTATGACCAAATCCGAGGGTACAGTTGTACATGCAGTTCAAACTTATGAGTTAGAAAATCGAACAAGTGATCTTTTTAACAAAAAACATGCCCAATGAAAAGTAGGAGGTTTGCTCTCCTACTCCAAGGCGTATATGCCCTTCATTAGCACATTTATTGGGGTACATGCCCTTAGATGACCAAAATAGCAAAGAAAATTACCTCCAACACCTCTAAGTACTGCTCAGCAAGAAGGGTTGGGGAGGGGATTAAGCAGATAGAACAAAAGGTGGAGGAACTTCCCGCCTGCAAGCAGAGTCACAGGACATGACTTTTCTTGTATACTTTTCTGTGCCTTTCTTTACCAAAAGGTGTATACAATTGAAACTACAGACTTATGACATCCTACCTCATTGAATATGACTCTATTGAGTGGGTTGAATACCACATTATCCTTGCTTGGCTTTGGCCACTGGTTGGGCCTAGTTCTTACTGTCATATTTTTATTTGCCTTTGTTCTGTTACATATACTCTGTAATCTCATTGATCAAGGAGTTATTGTTGATGCTAAAGTTAGCTTGATGTGATGAGTGGTCCCCGCTTTACAAGAGAAGGGAATAGTAAGGGTCAGAGGAGGAGTTCTCATTTTTCTATAAATGTTTGTATAAAATCCTGTTTTTTGTTTTTGTTGTTGTTGTTTTTTACAATAAAGAGTATAAAATCATCTTTTTAAATTCTTTTTCAACCTGCCCTCTCTCTGACTTTACAATATTCTTGTAATTTATTCCTATCTAACAATTGTACAATCCAGCAATACTGGATTGCAATACTATTTATTCCTTAGAAGTCACTCCATTTCCTGACTTTGTGTAGTATTGTGGACTTATTCCCCATGCCTGGACTGCTTTCTGATCCTACCTCTACCTGAAATCTTTCAAGAGATCTTTACCCAATGGAACTACCTTTATCCCTGTCAACGTCTTCCTCTATCTTCTTCACTTCGTTTTCTTTGAAATTTCCTTTACTTTTGTCCTGTAAATCTCTTGTATGTGCTTAAAATTGTTTTTAATTTAGTATTTTATTGTATTTCAGTTACATGTAAAGATAATTTTTAACATTCATTTTTTAAATTTTGAGTTCAAAATTCTCTTCCTTCCTCCCCACACCTTTCCTCCCATTGAGAAGGCAAGCAATTTGATATGTCATATGAGTAATCATGCAAAACATTTCCATAATCATGTTGTAAAAGAAAACAGAGAAAAAAAATAAAGTTAAGTTTAAAAAAGATAAGGTTCAATCTGTATACAGTCACCATCAATTCTTTCTCTGGGGATGGATAACATTTTTTATCATAAGTCCGTCAGAATTGTTTTGGATCATTGTATTGTTGAGAATAGCAGAGTTGTTCGCAGATGATAATCTTACAATATTGCTGTTACTTTTGTATATAGTAAATTTCACTTTGCATCAGTTCATGTAAGTCAAGGATTTTCTTTCTTTTTCTGAGGCTGGGGTTAAGTGACTTGCCCAGGGTCACACAGCTAGGAAGTGTTAAGTGTCTGAGACCAGATTTGAACTCTGGTCCTCCTGAATTCAAGGCTGGTGCTCTATCCACTGTGCCACCTAGCTGCCCCTGAGTCAAGGATTTTCTGACAGCATCCTGCTCATCATTTCTTATAACACAATACTATTCCAGCGTAATCATATAACACAATTTGTCTAGCATCCTCCCAATTTATGGTCGTGTTCTCAATATCTACTTTGCTCCCAGAAACGAGCTGGGTTTTTTTATATATAGGTCCTTTTTCATTTTGTGTTTTTTTTTTTTTTTTTTTTTTTTATAATCTTTTGGGATACAGTTCTAGTTTTGCTATTGCTAGGTCAAAGCATATGCATGGTTTTATAGTCTTTTGGGCATAGTTTCAAATTGCTCTATGGAATACTTGAATAATTCACAATTCCATCAATCTTATTTTACCCACATCTTCTTTATTATTTGTCGTTTTCTGTTCTATCGCCCAGTTTAATAGGCATGAGGTAGTGCCTCAGAATTGTTTTGATTTTCATTTTTCCACTCAATGCATTAGAACATTTTTTCATATGTCTATAGATAGCTGTATTTCTTTCATCTGAAAACTGTTCATATATCTTTTGATTATTAATTAAGGTATATAGTCTGTACTCTTAGAATATGAGAGTTTTTTGGTGCCTGGACTGTGTTAATGTTTGTCTTTGTATCCCCAGCTTTTAGCACAGTGCATGGAAAGAAAATAAGTTCTTAGTAAATATTTGTTGAGTAATTTCTGTCTCACAAGATTTCTCTTTTATTTGTTACCTTCTTTCCACATAGATGATTACCACTCTAATTCAGGTCTTAATCACTTGTTTTTTGGATATTGCTTCTTCAATCTTCTCAAATTGGCTGCAATCTATTTTTCTAGATTGATTTCATATGACTTTTCTATATGCATTCTATCTTTTGACCAACATTTACTCCATTTACTGCTTGGTCTCCCATAAGTTTTTCTGTTCATTCTCTGTTCATTTTTCTTTCTTTATATATATTTTGTATCTTAATTATATGTATATATTTTTTATTTTTCAAAACATATGTATAGACAATTCTTGAACATTAGTCGTTCATATTCCTGTCTTCTAATTCTCCCCCCCCCCATCCCACATCCTCCCCTACATGACTAGTAGTCCAATATATATTGAACATGGTAGAAATATATGTTAAATCCAACATATGCATATGTATTTATACAATTATCTTGCCACACAAGAGAGAAAGTGAAGCAAAATAAAATGCAAACAAACAACAAAAAGAGTAAAAATGCTATGTTATGAACCACACTCAGTTCCCACAGTCCTGTCTCTGGGTGTACATGGCTCTTTTTATCACTGAACAATTGGAACTAGTTTGAATAATCTCATTGTTAAAAGAGAGCCATATTCATGAAAATTCATCATCATAAACTTGTTGCCATATTGTTGCTGTATATAATGATCTACTGGTTCTGCTCTTCATTTAGTATCAGTTCATGTAAATCTCTCCAGGCCTCTTTGAAATCATCCTATTTGTCTTTTCTTACAGAACAATAATATTCCATAACATTCATGTAGCATAATTTATTCAGCCATTCTGCAATTGATGGACATCCACTCAATTTCCAGTTTCTTGCCATACAAAAAGGGCTGTTACAAAAACATTTTTACACATATGGTCCCTTTCTCTCCTTTAAAAAAGCCCAGCAGAGAAAACTGGAAATTAGTATGGCAGAAACTAGATATGGATCCACACTTAACACCACATACTAAGATAAGATCAAAATGGGTCCATGATTTAGGCATAAAGAATGAGATCATAAATAAATTAGAGGAACGTAGGATAATTTACTTCTCAGACTTGTGGAGGAGGAAGGAATTTGTGACCAAAGGAGAACTAGAGATCATTATTGATCACAAAATAGAAAATTTTGATTACATCAAATTAAAAAGTTTTTGTACAAACAAAACTAATGCAAACAAGATTAGAAGGGAAGTAACAAATTGGGAAAACATTTTTACAGTTAAAGGTTCTGATAAAGGCCTCATCTCCAAAATATACAGAGAATTGATTCTAATTTATAAGAAATCAAACCATTCTCCAATTGATAAATGGTCAAAGGATATGAACAGACAATTTTCAAATGATGAAATTGAAACTATTTCTACTCATATGAAAGTGTTCCAAATCACTACTGATCAGAGAAATGCAAATTAAGACAACTCTGAGATACCACTACACACCTGTCAGATTGGCTAAGATGACAGAAACAAATAATGATGAATGTTGGAGGGGATGTGGGAAAACTTGCCGGACACTGATGCATTGTTGGTGGAATTGTGAAAGAATCCAAGCATTCTGGAGAGCAATCTGGAATTATGCCCAAAAAGTTACCAAACTCTGCATACCCTTTGATCCAGCAGTGGTACTACTGGGCTTATATCCCAAGGAAATACTAAAAAAGGGAGATGTATGTGCCAAAATGTTTGTGGCAGCCCTTTTCATAGTGGCTAGAAACTGGAAAATGAATGGATGTCCATCAATTAGAGAATGGTTGGGTAAATTATGGTATATGAATATTATGGAATATTGTTCTGTAAGAAATGACCAACAGGAGGAATACAGAGAGGCTTGGAGAGACTTACATCAACTGATGCTGAGTGAAATGAGCAGAACTAGGAGATCATTATACACTTCAACAACAATACTGCATGAGGATGTATTCTGATAGAAGTGGATATCTTCAACATAGAGAAGAGCTAATCCAATTCCAATTGATCAATGAAGGACAGAATCAGCTACACCCAGAGAAGAAACATTGGGAAATGAGTGTAGACTATTAGCATTTTTTGTTTTTCTCCCCAGGTTATTTTTACCTTCTGAATCCAATTCTTCCTTGGCAACAACAACAACAACAAAATTCGGTTCTGCACATATATAGTGTACCTAGGATATACTATAACATATTTAATATGTATGGGAATGCCTGCCATCCAAGAGAGGGGGTGGAGGGAAGGAGGGAAAAATTCAGAATAGAAGGGAGTACAAGGGATAATGTTGTAAAAAATTACCTATGCATATATACTATCAAAAAATGTTATTAATTATAAAATTAATTTTAAAAAAAAGCCCAGCAGAAACATTGTTGACTCAAAGGGTATGCACAATTTGATAACTTTTTGCCTCTGCTCATTTTTCAAAGTGATCATCCTAAACTGCTGATTTGATCAACTCATATCCCTAATCTGCCAACTCCAGTGACTCTATCTTGCTTCCAAAATTAAATTTAAAGGGGCAGCTAGGAGGTGCAGTGGGTAAAGCACCAGCCCTGAAGTCAGGAGGAACTGAGTTCAAATTTGACCTGAGACACTTAATACTTCTTGGCTGTGTGACCCTGGGCAAGTCACTTAACCCCAGTTGCCTCAGGGGAAAAATTAAATTTAAAATTTTATGTTTGACTTTTAAAGTATTTAATGCTCTGGACATTTCCAATCCTTTTATACTTTACTCCCTCCACCTGTCTATCCCATAATATTCTGTCTAGTGACTCTGATCTCCCTATTTTTTCCTTCCATAAGACATTTCATTTCCTTCTCCCATTCAGTTTTAATTTTTTTAATGTTTTAATATTTTTCTTTACTTCATTTACATTTACATTCTTTCCCCCCATAATGGCAGGTTGACCAATACATGTTAGATATGTTAGAGTTTAAATTAATACAATATATGTATACATAACCAAACAGTTGTTTTGCTGAACAAAAAGAATCAGACTTTGAAATAGTATACCATTAGCCTGTGAAGGAAATAAAAAATGCAGGTGGACAAAAATAGAGAGAATGGAAATTCTATGTAGTAGTTCATAGTCATCTCCCAGAGTTCTTTTGCTGGGTGTAGCTGGTTCAATTCATTACTACTCTGTTGGAGTTAATTTGGTTCATCTTATTGTTGAAGAGGGCCAGGTCCATCAGAATTGATCATCATATAGTAATTGTTGTTGAAGTATATAATGATCTCCTGCTCATTTCATTCAGCATTAGTTCATGTAAGTCTCTCCAGGCCTTTTTGAAATCATCCTGCTGGCCATTTCTTATAGAACAATAATATTCCATAACATTCATATACCACAATTTATTCAGCCATTCTCCAATTGATGGACATCTACTCTGTTAACAGTTTTTGGCCACTATGAAAACTACACTTACCTGTGGCCACTACAAAGAGGGCTTAGGCCACCTACTTTAGCTTTTCTCTTCATTAATTCCTTTGAAATTCTTGACTTTTTGTTCTTCCATTTGAATTGTTTCTTTTTCTGGCTGCTTGTAATATTTTTTCCTTGGTCTGATAGTTCTGAAATTTTGCCACGTTATTGCTTGGGGTTTTAATTTTGGGGTATCTTTCAGGAAGTGTTCGGTGAGTTCTTTCAATGGTCATTCTACCTTCTGATTCTTTGATGTCCTGGCAATTCTTTTTATTGATTTCCTGAAAGAGAGCTCTTTTTTTTTTTTTTTAATTAATTTTATAATTATAACATTTTTTTGACCGTACATATGCATAGGTAATTTTTTTTTTTACAACATTATCCTTTGCACTCTCTTCTGTTCCGAATTTTCCCCTCCTTCCCTCCATCCCCTTCCCTAGATGGCAGGCATTTCCATACATATTAAATATGTTAATAGTATATCTTAGATACAATATATGTGTGCAGAACCGAATTTTTGTTGTTGTTGTTGTTATTGTTGTTGCAAAGGAAGAATTGGATTCAGAAGGTAAAAATAACCTGGGAAGAAAAACAAAAAATGCAAATAGTGTTCCTTCTCTGGGTGTAGCTGATTCTGTTCATCATTGATCAATTGGAACTGAATTAGATCTTCTCTATGTTGAATATATCCACTTCCATCAGAATATATCCTCATATAGTATTGTTGTTGAAGTGTATAAAGATCATCTAGTTCTGCTCATCTCACTCAGTTAAATGCAAGTGAGAGCTCTTTTTTTCATCATGTATTTCAGGGAGTCCAATAATCCTTACAATGTCTCTCCTAGATCTATTTCCAAGTCAGTTGTTTTCCCAATTAGGTATTTTACATTCCCCCCCAAATTTTTGGGTTTGCTTGACTGATTATTGTTGTCTCATGGAGTCATTCAGTTCTTCAGTTCTGAATTGTAGTGAATTATTTTCTTCATTTCCTTTATTTCTTTTTGTATTTGTCCAATTGAATTTTAAAATGAGATGTTTTGTTTTATGGAATTTTTTTCTATTTCACAAATTCTGTTTTTCTGGGAGTTGCTTTCTTTTTACATTTTATCAGATCTATCTTTCAATGAATTATATGCCTTTTCCAAACCCTCTTGCAAAGTTTTCATTTCCTTTACCCATTTTTCTTCTATTTCTCTTTTAAGACCCTTTAAAAATTTTTTTTCTAGGGAAGCCTTGTGTGATGGGCACAAGGTTATATCACCTTTTGTGGCTTCATCTGGAGACAATCTGCCTTTAGTCTCCTCAGGGTTTGAAATCTGTTCTTCTCTTTCTCTATAGAATCTGTCTCTTGTCAGAGTCCTCTTTATGTTTTTACTCATTTTGTTTTAAAATTTTAAGGTCTGCCTTTAGGGTGAGGGAGGTTTTCCAAGGGGCCGCAGCTGCTCTGGGTCAGTGCTGATTCACTTCCAGTGCTGGGTGAGTATGGCCAATCCTGTCAGATTCTGACATTTAGGGGTTCTGTATTGATCTTTTGTGTTTGTGTTGGATGTCTTATAACTTTTCTGATGATCTACTGGCTTGCAATTAGGGCAGAGTGGCCAATACTACTGTAGATTCCTGTAGATTCCTCCCCGAACATTTCCAATTTAAACAGATCTTTTCTGGCGATCTGTGCTGATAATTTTTTGCACTTCCAATATTTGTGGGTTCTGCCAGTCTGGATTTGTTAATTAGTCTGAGGGTTGTAGAGAAGGTCGTTTCCTGTATTGTCTCCATCTTGGCTCCACTCCTGAAGTCCTCCTCCTTACTATTTTGCAGGGTAAAATAGATTTCTGTATCTCTATTGCCTACTCCCATGCATTTTAACTCATTCTATTCCGTGCCTGAGATTCTCTCCTTCTTAGTCTCTGTTTCTTGTTTTCTCTGACTTTGAGTTTCATCTCAAATTATATCTTCTGTGAAAAGCCTTCATTGTTCTCCTTTAATATTCTGCCCCAGTGCCTAGAAACTATTCCCTTGTTAACTCTGCCCATCCAAAAAAAAAAAAAAAAATCTTTCTTTTTCTTCAAGGTCCATCATGAAGTTACCCTAGTGTCCTTGAAGCTAAAAGTAACCTTTCCCTCAATACTTCCATCCTCATCTTTTGTCTTTATTTATTTCTATAGATTTCATATATCTACTCTTTGAGTTGGAAATTGTGTTGATTTTCATGTTTCTATTCTTAATATCCAACAGTGGATTCTAGAAGCATAAGAAGGGATTTTTGATTACAAGTTACTATGCTCCAAAATATTTTTCTACTTTCCCCTTTCTATTTTAAAGATACAAATGCCCTAAGGTACTGATGACAGACTTTAGGAAGGTTTCTAAGTATTCACTTTACTGTGGAACTGTGAATTTGGAAAGTAGCTCATCTCTGTTAGGATTTAGTAGTTTCCTGTTTTAATTAATTACTTTTCTTATATTCGTGCTCAACTTTTATGTTTTTATAATATGGAAGGCTTATAGGTGCTCCTAGAGTTCTTTACATTTTGTACCCTAAATAAGACACTTTTTGACTATTCAAAAAGCACTTTTAAAATTATGTTCTGCCCTTAATCCATGCTACTTAAATCACACTTATTTATGTACCTTTTACACATATCCTTTTATTTGAATATGTTATTGGAGGTAGGAATTAATATTTTTCATCTTTGAATTCCTTAAACCTACACCTAATTCTTATTCTGGAGATCTCTACATTCTGAACTTTATTATTATACTTCCCTTTATGCACTTTTTCACCTAGCCAAACTGATTTTCTCCTCCTCCATTTTTTGACTCTGAGCCTTTGCACAGTTTGTTCTCTTATTCCTGGACTGAGAATATACTCACTTCTTACACCTCTTTTTCTCACTTCCAATTCTTGCTTTTGAGAATAGTTAGATCCTAGTATGGCAGAAACTAGGTATTGACCCATACATAACACCATATACCAAAATAATGTTCAAAATGAGTTCATGATCTAGACGTAAAGAATGATATTATAAACAAATTAGAAGAACATAGGATGATTTACCTCTGTGGAGGAGAAAGGAATTTGTGACCAAAGAAGAACTAGAGATCAAGAGATCATTATTAATCCCAAAATAGGTAACTTTGATTATATTGTTAAAAGTTTTTGTACAAACAAATCTAATACAGGCAAAATTAGAAGGAAAGCAATAAACTGGAAAAACATTTTTACATTGAAAAGTTCTGATAAAAGACTCTTTTCTAAACTATATAGAGAATTGACTCAAATTTATAAGAAATAAAGCCATTCTCCAATTGATAAGTGGTTAGAGGATATGAACAGACAATTTTCAGATGAAGAAATTGAAACTATTTCTAGTCATATGAAAGAGTGCTCCAAATTACTATTGATCAGAGAAATGCAAATTAAAACTACTCTGAGATACCACTATATACCTCTCAGATTGGCTAAGATGACCGGAAAAGATAATGACTAATGTTGGACAGGATGTGAGAAAAATGTTGGTGGAACTGTGAATAGATCCAACCATTTTGGAGAGTAATTTGGAACTATGCTCAAAAAATTATCAAACTTCATATCCTTTGATCCAGCAGTGTTTCTACTGGGCTTTTATCCCAAAGAGATCTTTTAGGAAGGAGAGCAAATATGTTGTGCAAAAATGTTTATGGCAGCCCTTTTTGTAGTGGCAAGAAAATGGAAACTGAGTGAATGCCCATCAATTGGAGAATAAATTGAATAAATTGTGGTATATGTATGTTATGGAATATTATTGTTCTGTAAGAAATAACAAGCAGCATGATTTCAGAGAGGCCTGGCAAAACTTAGATGAACTTATGCTAAGTGAAATGAGCAAAATCAGGAGATCTTTGTATATGGCAACAATAAGATTATATTATGATTAATTCTGATAGACGTGGCTCTCTTCAACAATGAGAGGATTCAAACCAGCTCCAATTGTTCAGTGATGAAGAGAGCCATGTACACTCAGAGAGAGGACTGTGGGGACTGATTGTGGACCACAACAAAGCATTTTCACTCTTTGTATTGTTGTTTGCTTGCATTTTGTTTTCTTTCTCAGGTTTTTTTTTATTTTTTATTTTTTTTATTTTTTTCCCCTTGATCCGATGTTTCTTGTACAGTAAGATAACTATATAAATATGTATATATGTATTGGATTTAACATATATTTTATCATATTTAACATGTATTGGAGTGACTGCCATCTAGGGGATGGGATGGAGGAAGGAGGGGAAAATTTGGAACAAAAGGTTTTGCAAGAGTCAATGTTGAAAAATTATCCATGCATATGTTTTATAAATAAAAA
Organism: Sminthopsis crassicaudata; assembly: GCF_048593235.1. Lineage (NCBI taxonomy): Eukaryota > Metazoa > Chordata > Mammalia > Dasyuromorphia > Dasyuridae > Sminthopsis > Sminthopsis crassicaudata. The sequence goes on from NC_133620.1 coordinate 369,349,381, forward strand.
GCTTTAATTAAAAAAAATAAAGAGGGAGAGAGAATGGTTAGATCAATTCACCATTCCATTAACTATGCATTAGTGTGCTTATCTTTTCACATAACCTTCCACATTGACTATTAGTTGAAGCCTCAATTGTTTTGATTTGCATTTTTGTTATTGTTGTTTTAAGTATACTTATCATATGATTATTAATAGTTCACTTGTCTTTTGAGAACTGTTGGTTCATAATTTTGACTGCTTTTCTACTACAGAATGGATTTTGATCTTATGTATTTATTTTTGTTCCCTATATATATCTTAAGTGTCAAGCTCTTATTAGGGTTATTTAATATTAAGATTTCCCCCTTTTTTTCCTAGATGATCATTTTTATACTTAAACTGGTTGTATTAAAAAAAAAATAAACTTCTTGATTCCTGCTGTGTCCAACATCTTATTAAGTAGTGTGCTTTAAAAAGTCTTTACCATAATCAGAGTCTAATTTGGCAAGGAAGCTATTAATTGGGAGTGTTTTGCCCCTCACTCCAACATTTTAAAGAACACTGTAGGCTGAATGGCTTAGTTAAATTAAAAGTAAGTCTGTTGTCTTGTGATGGTAGGAATGTAGAAGAAGAGTTGGAGTAGAATCAGGAAAGGCTTCATGAAAGAGTCAGTGCCTGAGCTAGAATTTTAAAGATGAAAAGGATTTCAAGAGCTAGATGTTTAGAGGAAGAAGGAGGAGTGCACTGAAAATGTATAATTATATTAACAGTCATGTAGGTGGAAAAGAGTAAGAAGGCAGATAGATTTATTTGATTGGACTACACAGTATATGTAAAACGTGGAAAGTTTTTGCTTTGTATATCAAGAAGGTAGTGTCATATTGTGTCGGGGAAGGTTTTACTTAGTGGGGAAGAAATGGGGCATGTAGAACAGGAGGCTACTGTAATAATTCAGGAGAAATACTTGAATTTGCTAGAAAATGTATAATGTTAAATATAAGTTATATTTGGATTATCTGTTGATCTAGCTCATTTGTGCTATAGTACTACGTTCTCTACTATTTCTTCCAGAAATTATACTTGTTCTTATTTTCTGGTAGTCCTAATAAATTAACACTTTGATATGTAACAAATAGTTTTAAACAAGTAACACTGAACATTTTGTTATTCTATATATTAGAAATTGTGTAAAAATTTTTCTGAGAATTTATGCTCAGACTTCTTTCACTTATCTAGGAAATGGAAATATGCCCTAAAATATATTTTTAAAATTGTTTATAGATGTGTTTTATTGAAAAGCTAGTTGAAAAAGTTTAGAAATTTTGATTATGCTTTTCCTTTCTGTTTTTATATCTTTTTCTTTCTAAATTACAGTCACAGATGTAGAGCTGAAGCGACTGAAAGATGCCTTCAAGAGGACTTGTGGACTTTCATGTTACATGGGCCAACAGTGCTTCATTAGGGAAGTACTTGGGGATGGCGTTCCACCAAAAGTTGCAGAGGTAATTAAAAAAAAACATTTAGGTTTGCCTTTGAGAAAGTTGCTTTTTGCTCTGAATCTACCAGTGTCTTCTGATTCTTTCTATATTTATTCACCCTTGTGGGTTTGTTTGTTCCTTTTTTTTCCTTTTCATTAAAGATTATATAGGTTTCTTATTATATTACAGTGGATTGTCTCCTCAGAATCCAGTCTTTCTATTTCTGTTGGCCTCTGATCTTTAGCAGCCACCAAACAACAGTTGGATGATTCCTCTTTTCTTGACTTAAATGTTTCCCTGAGATACAGGAATGTATATAGAGAAATATAATTAATTCTGTAAACTCATTAGAATTTACAAAGAATCATTTAAATTGTATTTGCTAATAGAAATAATTGGTATAAATAATATAATAAAATGCAATCTGTTGTTATATATGCTTTTGTATATTATAGCATTATGTCAAATAAAAAAGAACCCAATAAAATAATAAAATCAGTGGGAAACTTATACTTGGCATCCAGCCTTGAACCTTAACTTGTAAGGTGGAACCAGGTCTTGCAGAACAGCAGGGAAATGTGCAGTGGTTCACTGCTCCCTTCCAAACAGATTTAGAGGAAACACTTGACTAAATCTAGATGGGGAAGATAATAGAAGACATTATAATAAGTTCTTTTTTCCTAATCATGTTGGCATAGGTTGACAGAAAGATTTGTGGTTGTTGTAGATAAGGACTGGCTAGGAGTACACACACATACACACACACAGATGCATATATACATACAAACAAACATGCATACAGTACTCCAGGGCATAGAGGAAGCTTTGCACTAGGTCATTTCAAACCCATTCTGGGGTGTGAACTGGCATCTTTATTGCTCACTTTGTAATTCTGAGATACAAGTCCAGGGTAGATTGAAGATGGGGCACCTCTACTTAGGCATGGCACTCTGTGGTAAGGCACAGTCACAAGGCTTATGGGCTTTATTGAAGGAGGAGAAAATTCAGAAGCAAGCCTCAGAAGGTGGGTCAGATCCTAGCTGTAGTTCAGTTTCTTGTGTGAAACCTTTACAGCAGTGGTCCTCAAACTTTTTAAATAGGCGATCAGTTCACTGTTCTTCAGACTGTTGGAGGGCCGGACTATAGTAAAAACAAAAACTCACCCTCTTATCTCAGCCCCTCAGCCCATTTGCTATACCCTGGCGGGCTGCATAAATGTCTTCAGTGGGCCGCATCTGGCCTGCGGGCCTTAGTTTGAAAACCCCTGCTTTGCTTTAGAGCAATGACCAATACTGGAATTCCAGATCAAAGGAGATCCTGCAGTTCTGTCTCAATCCACACTGTCTTCATTCACTTTCTCTCTGTTCTTCATACATAGCATTCTATCTCCTGACTTACCCTTTGTACTATTCGTCTTCCTTGCCTGGAAAGTATTCCCCTTCATCTTAACTTTACAGATTTCATTACAGCTCAAATTCTTCTATATAAAGGTTTTTCTGATGCACTCAAGTGCTAGTGTCCTTTTCCCTAACTAATATTTAACTATTTTGTTTTTGTTTTATATTTTTTGTGTATGTACTTGTGTACATCATGACTTCCTGAAATGTGAGCTCCTTGTTTTATTCTTATATTTGCATTCTCATTGCCTATCACATTTCCTGGCATATATAGCTGATATTTAATAAATGTTTGTTCCTTTAGTAATTGAGTGATTGTAAATTTTTGCTCCAGTAAAATTCAACCTCTGATAACAGGGACTTTTGGATCCCACTGGTGCCTAGAAAATAGTACTTAGTGAAAGCTTATTAAATGGAATTGAATTGTAAAGTGTTTACATTCAGGTGAGAAAAGAAATTTACCTCCTTTATAATCCTCCATCTTTTACTTGATTCATTACCTCTGGATATTGCTGCACATAGAAAGAATACTAATCTGAAATCTAGATATGATAGATTAATTCAGTAATCATCTCTTTCTGAATTCTACATTTGCATTTTCCTTTCTTCATGTTGAGACAGCTATGTTACATGTCATATATTTATTTGCATTGCTTTTTTGTTTGTATTTTTGCAAAGAAGAAAAGATATTTCTAGAAATTTAAAGACATAAAGATGACATAACCAAATGCAACCACTATGCTCTTATATAATGAATCTTTTTTTTTCTTTAAAATATTTTTTAAATTAATAATTTATTATATATATATATATATATTTTATAATATTATCCCTTGTATTCATTTTTCCAAATTATCCCCCCCCTCCCTCTAGTCCCTCCCCCCGATGACAGGCAATCCCATACATTTTACATGTGTTACAATATAGCCTAGATACAATACATGTGTGTGAATATCATTTTCTTGTTGCACAATAAGCATTAGATTCCGAAGGTACATACAACCTGGGCAGACAGATATTAGTGCTAACAATTTACATTTACTTCCCAGTGTTTCTTCTCTGGGTGTAGCTACCTCTGTCCATCATTGATCAACTGGAAGTGAGTTGGCTCTTCTTTATGTTGAAGATTTCCACTTCCGTCATAATACATCCTCATACAGTATTGCTGTTGAAGTGTACAGTGATCTTCTGGTTCTGCTCATTTCACTCAGCATCAGTTGATTTAAGTCTCTCCAGGCCTCTCTGTATTCCTCCTGCTGGTCATTTCTTACAGAGTAATTCATTTCTTACAGAGCAATATAATGCATCTTTAAAAATGTAAATTATTAACTTGACGGTTTATAATTGGCAAGTTTTCACTTAAAGTGACTTTTAAAATGGCATCATAAACTTGGAAAAACAAGGTTAATAGTGAAAGATGACCTGTCATTAACGATAATGGGACTTGTGAATTCCTTTTATAAAACACTATGTCAAATATATTATCTAATTAATCAGTATTTTAAGGGCTGTGCCAGATTAAATATTTACCTCAAATGATTTCTTAGATACTAACAATTTTATTATTGAAAACAGGGGCAGCTAGATGGCGCAGTAGATAGAGTACCAGCCTTGAAGTCAGGAGGACTTGAGTTCAATCTGGCCTCAGACACTTAACAGAAAGATTATGTGATCCTGGGCAAGTCATTGCATCCAGGTTCAGATGTAAAATCCAGAAACATAGTCTTTGCTTAATCATGCCTCCATACCAAGAGCTCTACTACCACTCTAGCTCCCTTCTGTTTGGTCTTTTCCCATTAGATTGTAAATTCTTTGAGGACAGGGGCTGCCTTTTTTATATTTATATTCCTTATGCTCATATTAAAATTTAAGAAGGCTTATTAATTTTAGTAGTGACAATCTAACAGAAATATTTAATAGATCTGAGAAATTTTTGTAATGAAAATGACATATTGTAAGACAGTTGCATTGGACTGACAGTGCTCAAATGAGATCAGATGAAATAAAGACTATTGGTTAAAAACATACTCTTAAACTAAATTATTTTAACTGAATGATTTTAACTGAAAAAATATTAATGAGGAAGTATATCCTGTTTTTCAGACTATTAAAAGAATATTCAAGTATTCTAAATCACTTTTGATTAGAAAAATGCAAATTAAACCATCTCTTAGATATCATTTAATACCTATCAGATTGGCTAATATGGAAAAACAAGAAAAATTATCAATTTTGGCAAGGGTGTAGGAAAATTAGGACGTTAATGTACAGTTGATTGAGTTGTAAACTAATCTAACTATTTTGGAGAACAATTATATATAAAGTCTGCCTTAAAGTTATAGGAACCTTTAGCAGGTTGAGCTTTTGGCAGGAACCAAGAAATTGCTATAATTAAGTGACTTAGGCTTCTGGAGCGCCAAATTCCCCAAAGAGACTACTTTTATCTCCTTTTAAAAGAAGTCGTCTTCTTTCTGGGTACTAGTTGTTTCTGAATGGATGGCAAAGGATTGTTTAGAGTTATTCTTTAATGAGTTGCATGATGTAAGTTGATCCCTTTATTTTTTAAATTTTATTTTTTATTTTAAAAAATAATAGAAAAAAGCAAAACAGAAAAAGAAAACAAAACAGAACATTGTTATGTACCTAGTAGAACATCAGGGAGGATTCAAAATATATAAAAATCAATTCAAGAAAGAATATATAATGTAGAAATGTGTATTCATGAATGTCCATCTTTGCTTTCTTAAATGATAAGTATTAGTGTAAGCACCTCTAATTGTGGGATGGGAGGATGGTGCCTCTATCTTCACTTCAGTTCTTCCCCTCTGTCCTAGAACCCTTAACCAAAAGCTGTACCCTCCAGTAACTGCCAGTAGTCAACAGCATCCTGCCCCACTGACTCTGCACTTATCAGGTATGCTAGTTCTTTTTTGCCCAGGGCTCCTTTTCTGCAGCATGGAGACGTGGTGTTCCTAATTAACTGAGGTTTGCTCAGTCTTCCAGGACTAAGATCCCCAACTCTGCCTGCAGTCTGGGAGGTGAAAGTTTCTGTGGTTCCTGCTGAGGCTCCAGTTAAACCCAGCTAGCCTCAGGGTTTTTCACTTGCTGTTTCTGCAGAGTTACTGGTTAATCCTCAGCCTGGGGTCTTTCTTCCCATCTTCTTGGACTGTCCCAGAAGGACTCCTGATCCATCCCAATTCTTGATTTTTCACCAGTCTGTGTTCATCCTGAGGCACAAATTTGTTCTGTTTATGGGGGGAAATCTGGGGAGCTTGAAATTTACTGATCTACTTTCCCAGAATTCTCCCTCAAGTTGATCCTTTTAACAAGTTGAGTAGAACACAGAATACTTCTTTTGATATATTGAAATTGTACTTTAAAAGTCATGCTTGCCTAGGTTCCCCCCTAAATACCTTTCCCACATAGGAAATTGAGACCTCCATTTCATACCCTGTAACCTTTCCTCCTTGCACTGTGTACCTTCACATAAAAGGACCAGCATACTGAAGAATACTACTTAACTTAGTTAACCAATGATTTTATTCATCCCTGGGCTAGAGGGACTTTACTCCCTAGTAATCTCTTCCTTCTTCCTACTCCTCTCCCCCACACCAACCTCCCCTTCCACATCTCCATCCAATTGCAGAGGAAATAGGGCCAGATGCTGCAGGCTGTGAGCACTTATAGAAGAGTAGAATTCTTGGTTTAAGTTTTAGGCCAGAGGGGAAAACTGAGGAGAACCTGAGACCAGAGATACCACCTCCTTTACCCCAAGATTAGATGTGATTACACTAACAAGCTGCTATAAATCAGGCAAAGGAGAATGAACCTAATCATAGAAAGATACTGTGGGAATATAGAAGGGCTGATTTGTTTTCAGAGGAGGATACTGACGCAAACAAAATAAAACAAAACAAAACTCATTTACCCCAAAAGAATAATGTCAAATGATCACCTGTCCGGAATTCATAGAAAAACTTTTTAAAGAGAATAAAATTTGATTTTAAAAATCAAATGAGAGAAATTGAGGAAAAGTTAAAATAAGAACAAGAAAAAGACTATGAAAAGAAAGTTAACCAACTAGAAAAGGAAATCCAGAATCTTAAGGAAAATTATGACTCGCTGAAAATTTTAATTGGGAAACCAATGAAGTTATAAAAGATTAAGAAATAATAAAACAAAATATAAAGAATGAAAAATAAAAGAAATTTCCTAAGAAAAAAACTGACCTGGAAAACAGATCAGTAACAATAGATGGATTCTCTGAAAGCTGAATTTAAAAAAAAATCTTTTTTAAATCTTGATGCATTAATATAAGAAATAATGAAAGAAAATTGTCCTGAGGTGTTAGAACAAGAGGGAAAAATAGAAATCTGGGGGGAAAAAAAATCTATCGTTACCACCTGAAAGAGATTTTATAAGGAAAACCTACGGGAACATTATAATCAAATTCCCAAACCCCCAATTTAAGGAGAAAATATTATGAGCAATAAGAAAAACAGTTCAAATAGGGTGGTGCCACAATTAAAATCACAAAAGATCTAGTAGCAGCTACTTTTCAAGACAGCAGGTCTTGGAACCTATATTGAGGAACAAAAGAACTGGAGTTATGACTGAAAATATGACACCAAGCAAAGTTAAAGCATAATCCTGAACATTAAAAAAAAGAAAAATGGATACGGGGTAGCTAGGTGGCACAGTAGATAGAGAACCAGCCCTGAAGTCAGGAGGACTTGAGTCAAATGTGGCCTCAGACACTTAACACTTCCTAGCAATGTGACCCTGGGCAAGTCACTTAATCCTACTTGCCTCAGGGGGAAAAAAAAGATAGTGAATTGCAAGACTTTGAGGATTTTGTTGCAAAAAGACCTGAACTTAATAGAAAAATTGACATGAAAGTTCCAAGAGAATAAGTTAAACATCAAAGACAAGGGATGATATGGAGAAAGTATTTATGTTTTATATCTGCAAATGTAAATCATTTATCTAAGATTGTCTTTAGTTTTTAAATTTAATTTTATTTTTTCACTTTCTAGTAGTATTTTATTTTTACAAATACATGTACAGATAGTTTTCGGTATTGATTTTTTTAAGGTGTTGTGTTCCAAATTCTTTCTCTTCTGTCTCTTCCTCTCCTTCCTCTTTTTCCCCACCTTCCTAAGACAGCAGGCAATCTGATATGATATACATATATAAACTTTTAAAATATATTTCCATGTTTGTTATATTGTGCAAGAAAAATCTGACCAAAAAGCAAAAAGAAAAAGAAAAAGTAAGCAATCAAGCAAACAGATAACAGCAAACAAGGTGAAAATACTATGCTTTGATCCACATTCAGTTTCCATAATTCTCTCTCTTGATATATGTGGAATTTTCTACATTTAACATTGTACTGCATGCATCAGCTTCATCATTTTTATGTACATCCCTGGAAGGCATACTGCCAAAGGAAGTGAACTTATTGATTCATTCAGAATTTCGCCATTTACTATAACTGATATTTCCATGTATAGGTGCTCTGGTGCTGGCTGGTGGAGAAGCTGTTTTCTTGTTAATTGTCAGGTCAAAATTATTACAAGGGGCAGAGAATCCATCAATGCTCTGTTGCATCTCAACCTTGGAGGTTTCATTGAGTGCAGAGTCATCTGCACACAAAAAGGCCCATACCAACTGTCATCCACTTCTGTTTTGATTTGTGGCTTTTTTAAGATAAATAATTTATTCTCTGTGGTAGCTGACCTTGATACCATTTTTGTCCTTGTTGAAGATGTCTCTTAGTGTTGTTGAAAATATCATACTCATAAGTATGGGAGGAGGCACACAGCCCAGCATCATTCTATTGGTGACTGAGAAAATACAAGATTGTCCATTATCCAAACAAGCATGCTGTCATGGATCTGGTGTACAATAAGGATGAATTTCTTGGAGCAACCAGATTTTGCTTCCACCAGCCCTCCTTAAGAATGATAGTATCAAAGGCCTTGATCAGAGCAACAAACATTATATACGAACCTCTGTTCTGTCTTGGCGTTGTCAGGTAGCAAATACCTTTATTGACCATTTGTCAACCCATTCTGAAGCTACACTGGCTCTTGGATAGATGGCCATTTTCTAGCTGAAAGACTCTTGTCAGCAATGAAAACCCTACTGTGATTGTCACAAGATAACCTTTTTCTTTTCTTTCTTTTTTTTTTTTTTTCCTTTCTTTCTTTTTTTTTTTTTTAATGGGTGGAAAATAGAGACATCCTTGAATTCCTGGGGAATAATCTTCTCTTTATGTATAGATATATAGTTTGGAAAATGTCAGTCAGCTTTTGTATGAGCAGTGGACCCCTTGCCTTGTAAATCTTAGCTGGAATAGAATCAGCACTACTTACTTGGCCATACTAGAGCAGCTGAATGGCATTCAAAACCAAGAGGTTAGTAGTTTGGCTAAAAAGGGATTGACTTCAATTTGAACTATATAGTTAAATACCTTTAGCAGTGGTTGAGAATATTAAGAAAGTCTTCTGCCTATCTCTCCAGCATCATATTCTTGTCATTGATCAATGTACCTTCATTAGCGCTGAATAATTGAGATACATTAAAAGTCTTTGGCCCACAAAGAGCCTTCAGGGAATCATTAACAATACCTAAATTGTTACTATTAGTGTGAAACTATATTCCATCTACCTTCTTATTGAGCCAAAAATCCTGCAAGTTCTTCTTGCACTTTACTTTGGGTGGAGTAAAACAGTACTTTATTAGACAGATCAACTATCATGCTAATAATTTTGTGGAGTTCTTACTTTTTCTTTAACAACTTTTGAATTTTCCCATTATTTTCCTCAAACCAGTCTTGATATTTGTTAGTGTTCTGGCCCAGAAGAATAAATACAGTGTTGTACACCAGAACTCTTGAAAGCTGCCTACTGCTTCTCTGCTCCATTGCTGCCAACCACGTGCTAGCTAAGCTTTTCCTCTAAGTTAGCAACAAACTGATCTTGAAGAGAAAAGTACTGTGCCCTGTTGACAATAAGTCTTCTTGTGTCATCTTGATTTGAGGCTGCTGCTTTTATTGAATGTGATACCTTGATACCATTTTTGTCCTTGTTTTTAGTTTGAAAGGATGAGTCTGATCAGTATAGCACTCTGTATCACACATTGCCTTGGTCACTCATATCTTGTCTATCTCTTTTGCCTACACTTTCTTAAATTCCAATGTTTGTTGTAAGGGTACATCCATGGCTCATCATTCGGCACATTGATGATGAAGGTCTCTGGATCTTCATAAAATTTTTCTTTGACTTCATCAGGGTTCATTATGGGGGAAGTGTATGTTCTGATGATAGTGACATGGTGCTTTCCTGCACGTGGCAATCACATTATTGAGGCTGACATTTCCTCCTTTTGGGAGGCATATAAGTTTGCTGACTAGACTAGATCTGATTGTGAAACCTGCTTTCATGCTAGACCATGGCAAAGAAATATGTATCCGGTTGTAATTCGTGTAAGCTGATCTTCATTTACCAACTTTATTTCACTCAGAGCTGCTATTTAGAAGTAATACCTGCTAGCTTTTCTCACAAGAGCTGTTCATCTTTTAAATCTACTAAATATTATATTGTTCACAAGCTTGTGAACATTCCACATATCAATGGTGAATAGAATTATTTTTGCAAAAGTTTTTGTACATTTAAAAAATTTTGTTAATTTTATAATTATAATTTTTTTTTGACAGTACATATGCATGGCTAATTTTTTTTTTTTTTACAACATTATCCCTTGTATTCACTTCTTTTCCACATTTTCTCCTCCCTCCCTTTACTCCCTCCCCTAGATGTTTTTTGTACATTTTTTAATGTTTTGACTACATGTTAGGATCCATGCCTGCTGTGTTAAACAGGCCAAAGTAGAGTTAGATCAGGAGAAGCAGACAATTTTTAGGGTACCTTTTCTAAACTCTTCTTCAAACCAAGAGATTAGCAATATAATCCTTTAAAAAGGCTGCACAGATACTCAAGGATCTGTCAAATCCAGTACTGCTTTAGCCACATGAGAAGACAATTCTCTTCCTGGGTTACCTATTTATATAGAAATGTGAAGACTACACTCAATATATTTCTACCTATTGCTTTGTTACTTGTCACCACAGGACTTTAAGATAATTAAAAATAGTAAAATGAACTTTTTACTCATGCATAAATTGGGTTTATCAGGCAGAGTAGTGCAAAGCTATTGATTGGCCTCTGTCTTCCATAGTTATTGGAGTGCAATGTCAAGACAGGTGTTGATGGCTTAGAATGCAGGGGACAACCTTGTGGTCTTTAATGTATAACCAAGCTCTAAGTTTTCTACAGTGTCTGCTTCTGCCTCCTTCATGACCTGTTCAAACAAATTGTATATATCCACCTATTCTTCTGGGGAGAGTTTCACATGCTTGAGATAGACATCCCCTAACTCAATGATGGGTTTGAGGTCTTTTAGTTACCCTCAAATTGGGTTAGTCTGTTTGCCCAGTTTGCCAGTGTGTGTCTATTTCTTGGAACCACAAGTAAGAGCTCAGTGGCAGGTGGGCAACAAAGGTGAAAAGCAGCCCTGAGCAGTTGGCTCAGCAACTCTCACAGCAGAGGTGCTAGTCTTCTTTGAATATCCTTATACCCTTTAAAAAGCATGAGCTATCTTTGAAAATCAATCCAGCTGACTTTTTGGTTCATTCGTATTCCTTCTCCAATACAGTAACTGTCTTGACTTCAAACTTCTTGTCTCCTCAGTTGTCATAGAAGGAGCACATAGACTTCCTTTCTTCTTGGTTCAGATAACCTTTTCCCAAAAAGGGCTTTGAAGATCAAGAGTTGATATTGTTTGAAAGTATCTTGCTTTCTGATGTAGCATGAAGAGAGGTAAAACTCTTGCTGTAGTTCTCTGGTGGGTGTGTATTTACTTGAAGGGAAAAGCATTCCTGATTTGTAGAGCCATGAAGTATGGATTCTTTAGCTAACTTGTAGACTTGGTAGTAATTCTGAGTTATTTGATGAAGGTGAGGGAAATTTCTTATAAGGGAGCCAAGCTTTTATGTAATTAATTATTTCTTCTTCTGAGTTCTTCACATTGGGATAAACAAGAGAAGAAATCTTCACTAGAAGTGTCATCTGGTTCATAGGCACCATCTTGTATTAGAAAGCCCACGGTGAACTATAAGGATTTGGCACCATCCACCACATGGACTATATTATATCTTTAGACTTAGTTCTCCTGAAGGGAGAAGAAAAGTCCAGTAAACCTGAGTTTTGTTCTCCACAATTTTTGATTGTTTTGCTCTTGTCCTTTGCTCTTTAGTGGCTGTGGTTTTATTTTGTTGTTGCTAGTCATGGTAGTGGGTTTTTTTTGTTTTTTTGTTTTTTATCTTTCCCACTTTTTTCCTTAGTTCTGCTCATTCTAGGAAGAGGCTGTAAAGCTAAAGCCTTAAAAACAATTAAACAATGGAAGGTCCTAAAGAATATTCCAAGGCATGGTATGCTACAGGACCTAATCACCAAAACATGTTTAGTGATAAGTTAGTTATCTGTTGGTGTTTCTTAAAAACATTGGTTCCACTCACCTTTCTTCTTTCCCTCCTGTGACAGGGATTATATTTCTCCAAAAAAAGACAAAGTGTTCCTAACATACAATTCACTACTTTTCTAATTCTAGCTGTATGGAATGAGTGATAGAAGGAAAAAAAAATTACAAGATTTGGAAAACAAATATTTGCGTGGGTTGAGAATGGTGTTGATAGAACCTTTCCTTGTAAGATCAGGAGTGAAACAAGGTTGCCCACTATCACCATTACTATTCAATATAGTACTAGAAACTCTAGCCTCGGCAATAAGAGCCGAGAAAGAGATTCAAGGAATTAGAGTAAGAAAGGAGGAAATCAAACTATCACTCTTTGCAGATGACATGATGGTATACTTAGAGAACCCCAAAGACTCTGCTAAAAAGCTATTAGAAATAATTCAGAACTTTAGCAAAGTTGCAGGATACAAAATAAATCCACATAAATCCTCAGCATTTTTATACATTACCAACACAATCCAAGAGCAAGAGATACAAAGAGAAATTCCATTTAAAATAACTGTCGATAGTATAAAATATTTGGGAATATATCTACCAAAGGAGAGTCAGGAATTATATGAGCAAAATTACGAAACATTTGCCACAAAAATTAAGTCAGATTTAAATAATTGGAAAGACATTTCGGTGCTCTTGGATAGGCCGAGCGAATATAATTAAGATGACAGTACTCCCTAAACTAATCTATTTATTTAATGCTATACCAATCAGACTCCCAAGAAACTATTTTAATGACCTAGAAAAAATAACAACAGAATACATATGGAACAACAAAAGGTCGAGAATTTCAAGGGAAGTAATGAAAAAAAATTAAATGAAGGTGGTCTAGCTGTACCTGATCTAGAACTATATTATAAAGCAACAGTCACCAAAACCATTTGGTATTGGCTAAGAAATAGACTAGTTGATCAGTGGCATAGGTTAGGTTCACAGGGCAAGAGCAAAATGGGTCCAATATTTAGGCATAAAGAGTGAAATCATAAATAAATTGGAGGAACATGGGATGGTTTACCTCTTGGACTTGTGGAGGAGGAAGGAGTTTGTGTCCAAGGGAGAACTAAAGACCATTATTGATCACAAAATAGAAAATTTTGATTACACCAAATTAAAAAGTTTCTGCACAAACAAAACTAATGCAAACAAGATTAGAAGGGAAGTAACAAATTGGGAAAACATTTTTACAGTTAAAGGTTCTGATAAAGCCCTCATCTCCAAAATATACAGAGAATTGACTTTATAAGAAATCAAGCCATTCTCCAATTGATAAATGGTCAAAGGATATGAACAGACAGTTTTCAGATGATGAAATTAAAACTATTTCCACTCATATGAAAGAGTGTTCCAAATCACTATTGATCAGAGAAATGCAAATTAAGACAACTCTGAGATATCACTACACACCTGTCAGATTGGCTAAGATGACAGGAACAAATAACGATGAATGTTGGAGGGACTGTGGGAAAACTGGGACACTGATGCATTGTTGGTGGAGTTGTGAAAGAATCCAACCATTCTGGAGAGCAATCTGGAATTATGCCCAAAAAGCTATCAAAATGTGCATACCCTTTGACCCAGCAGTGCTACTACTGGGCTTATATCCCAAGGAAATACTAAAAATGGGAAAGGGACCTGTAAGTGCCAAAGTGTTTGTGGCAGCCCTTTTCATAGTGGCTAGAAACTGGAAAATGAATGGATGTCCATCAATTGGAGAATGGTTGGGTAAATTATGGTATATGAATGTTATGGAATATTATTGTTCTGTAAGAAATGACCAACAGGAGGAATACAGAGAGGCTTGGAGAGACTTACATCAACTGATGCTGAGTAAAACGAGCAGAACTAGGGGATCATTATACACTTCAACAATGATACTGTATGAGGATGTATTCTGATGGAAGTGGACATCTTCAACATAGAGAAGAGCTAATCCAATTCCAATTGATCAATGATGGACAGAATCAGCTACACCCAGAGAAGGAACACTGGGAAATGAATGTAAACTCACTGTGAGCATTGTTTTTTTTTGTTCTGTTTTGTTTCTCTTCCCAGATTATTTTTACCTTCCGAATACAATCCTTCCTTTGCAACAACAACAACAAAATTTGGTTCTGCACATGTATAGTGTACCTAGGATATACTATAAGATATTTAATATGTATGGGAATGCCTGCCATCTAGAGGAGGGGAAAAACTTGGAACAGAAGGGAGTACAAGGGATAATATGTACTGTCAAAGAAAATGTTATAATTATAAAAGTTAATTAAAAAAAAAAAAGAGAGAGACCGAGAGAATGGTGTTGAACACTGAGATTACAAATCCCAAATTTTGGTATCCTGGACAGTAACTATGGAAGTTTAAAAGGAGGTGGCTTTGGAAAGGGGGAGAGAATATGGAGTTCTTTTTCAGACAAGTTGAATTTGAGATGCCTGTTATGAAGCTTGTTGGGAATGTTGATTGGATGAGGGCCTAGAGTTTAGGGTTGAGATTAAGGAAGGATTTGTTAGTTTTTTGTGTGATCAGTTGAAATAATGATTTAGAAGTGTTTCAATGAAAAGATAAAAATATATGGGTTACTTGATAGAGACTTTTGACTGCTGCAAACCTTGAGTTAGATGTCTGGTTCTACCTCTGACATGAAATGAATATTAATAAAGGTATGTCACATAATCTTTCAGAGCCTCAGGCAACTCTCTGGTTATAATTTGACAAACAGATGCAGAGATTTTTTCATAAAGATAGTTTTCCACACTAGTGAAATGGTAGGTGTGGTACAAAAATGAATATACTAGTATATATCAGCTAAAATATATATAATTTATAAGCATAATTGTTTTTATTAATTTATTTTCCTTGAGGAACAAGTGTTTTCTCTCACTTGACTTCCCCACACCAGCCACTGAAAAAATGATTTACAAAAACCACTTGTAACAAGTGTTTGTTGTAAGAAATATTCTGTAATATCCATTTCCAAAAAATTTTTTTTGTGAGGAATTTTTGGAGAATTCTTTATGTAGTTGTTTAACTTTTACACTGTTGGTTTCTGGTATGAAGTTTTAAGAATGTAATGGATTGGGGTAGTTAGTTGGTGCAGAGGATAGAGCACCAGCCCTGAAGTCAAGAGGATCAAAATTCAAATTTGACCTCAGACACTTAACACTTCGTAGCTGTGTGACCCTGGGCAAGTCACTTAACTCCAGTAGTCTCAGCAAAAAAAATAAATAAATAAAAATGCAATGGATTGTTAAAAGTATAAGAATTGAGATATGAAAAGACTATATTGTAATCTGGTTATTTGTTGAGGATTTGCAGCACCTAATACAGTTTCTCATACTTAGAGAGTTTATTTATTTATTTATATTTTAGGTACAAATTGAATTAAGAATATATAGTAAGCACCATTATGTGTTTTGATTCTTTTTTGGAATTCTGAAGGCCACATTAATTGTTGATACATGTTTAAATTAATCAGCAAAATCAATGTTGATAAAAATCAGTAATAGTGCTGGAAAATAATTAGTTTCTCTTATAGGAATTTTTGTCTAGAGAGGAACTTTAATAATATTTTGATTCTAACTAAATTTTTCTTCATTATCCAAATGGTGGAGACAAAAAAGAGTTTATGACATTTATACTACAATGTTATTTTATGTAAGTTGAATTAATATGCTTTCTGAGCTCTCTCCTCTCAATCTTCTCTCTTTTCTCACTATCCCCTCACCTCCCTGGGGTTATATTTGGCATGCAAGAAATTGCAGTAAGACTCAAATACTACTGCCTTATTAGAATAGAGCCCATAAGGGATGACATTTAAATTGGTTTTTACCATTTGTGTCTGGCTGTTGCTTTAAATCAATTGTTCTTATGTCTAAGTGAAATAGAGAAGTGGGATCAAATAATGATTTTTCCTTTTTTCAATTACAATATTATTTGTTTGTTGGAATTTAGACAATAGAATTTGATAATTCTTTGTCACATATGAATTTTGAGGGCTTTCAATAGCTTAAGTAATAAGTAAAATGGAGAACTTAATATTCATCCCAAAATAGAAAGGCCATAAATTGAAATGGAGACAAGAAGCTCCTTTCTTTTGCCTTGAATTTAGGCTTTCTTTTTAACTTTATCCTTTTCTGATATTACACATCATTTTTGTTTTGCTGAGCTGTCTCTCCCCCCACTCCCATAGTATTTTACTTCCCCCAATACAGATAAGATAATTTTTAACATTCATTTATTTTTCTTTTTTTCTTTTTTGGTGAGACAGTTGGGGTTAAATGACTTACCTAACTAGTAAATGTTAAGTGTTTGAGGCTAGATTTGAATTCATGTCCTCCTGACTTCAAGGCCAGTACTCTATCTATTGTACCGTCTAGCTGCTCCCAACATTCATTTTTGTAAGATTTTTTGTCTTTCATATTTTTCTCTCCTCTTCCCTTTTCTCTCCTCTCCCCAAGATAGAAAGCAATCTGATATAAGTTAAACATGTACAATTCTTTTAAACATATTTCTCTATTTGTCATGTTATACAAGAAAAACTCAGGATAAAAAACTGTTATGTTCTGTTGTCTCCAGAGACTGTCAATCGCTCTCTGGGAGGAGATCTGCTGTCTCAACTCAATCTCTCGGCCACCAACTCTAACCTAGAGTAGATTCTTTCCTCCCTTGCTCAATGTTGCTTCTTTTATCCTCCCAGAGAATGGGTGTGGAATAACTCAGGGGCTTCTGGGAAAAAATACCTCAACCAATGAACTTGCTCCTCTTAAACATGTAAACTCTTCCCCAGGAGTTCAAAGGGGTAAAACTTTCCTTAAAGGCTGGAACTAGAAAATTGTTAAGTACTGATTTAGCACTTAGTAAGAACCTAATATCTCATTATCTCATTAGCACTTAGTAAGAACCTAACAAAAAACAACCAGAAAGAAAAAGCAAACAAACAAACAAAAGTGAAAATACTATGCTTCGATCCACATTTAGTCTCTGTAGTTCTTTCTGTGGATGCAAATGATATTTTCCATCCCAAATCTATTGGAATTGGCCTTGAGTAACTGCATTGTTAAGAAGACCCAAGTGCACCACAGTTGATCATCACATAATCTTGTACTGTATACAGTGTTGTCCTCATTCTGGTCCCTTCATTCAGTATCAACTCATGTAAGTCCTTCTTGGCTTTTCTGAAATCAACCTGCTCATCATTTATTAATTCGCCCATTCTCTAACTGATGGACATCTCCTCAATTTCCATTTCCTTGCCCTTAAAAAAGAGATGCTATGAACATTTTTGTATCCTCTTTTATGATCTCTTTGGGATATAGACCCAAAAGTGACACTGCTGGATAAAAGGGAATGCACAGTTTTATAGCCCTTTGGGCATAGTTACAAACTGCTCTCTGGAATAGTTTGATCATTTCACAATTCCACCAACAATGCATTAGTGTCCCATTTTTCCCACATCTTCTCCAGCATTTATGTTGATCTTTTCCTATCATCTTAGCCAATCTGAGAGGTATGAAGTGGTACCTTAGAGTTGCTTTAATTTACATTTCTCTAATCAATACTGATTTAGAGCCTTATTCACATGACTAGAAATGGCTTTAAATTATTCTGAAAATTGTCTGTTCATGTCCCTCGGCCATAATCAACTGGAGAATGACTTCTATTATAAATTTAAGTCAGTTCTCTGTATATTT
This sequence comes from Sminthopsis crassicaudata, assembly GCF_048593235.1. Classification (NCBI taxonomy): domain Eukaryota; kingdom Metazoa; phylum Chordata; class Mammalia; order Dasyuromorphia; family Dasyuridae; genus Sminthopsis; species Sminthopsis crassicaudata. The sequence goes on from NC_133620.1 coordinate 369,367,507, forward strand.
TAGAAATGAAACCTTTATCAGAAATACTGGCTGTAAAGTTTTTTACCCAGCTTTCTACTTCCTTTTTAATCTTGGCTGCATTGGTTTTGTTTGTGCAAAAACCTTTTAATTTAATGTAATCAACATTATCCATTTTGTATTTCAAATGTTCTCTAGTTCTTCTTTTGCCAAAAATTCCTCCCTTTTCCACAAATCTAACAGGTAGATCCTTTCCTTGCTGTACTAACTTTATTCTGAGCTTTTGATAGCATCTATTAAGCTGTCCCTTTTCTATTCATACATATATACCAATTTATGATTTTTCCTGATACTTAGTGAATTGTTCAAGGAAAGAAATTGACAATATAATACAATTTTATGCTGTTTGCAGACAGCAGGATTCATGTTCCAAGTAAACCAGTAAATTGTTGCGATTATTGTATAAAAATATGTACCAAATTCAGAAATTGAAATCCTATCATGTTAGACTAGATTGACTCTGATTGTGATATACCATAGCTTTATTAATTGAGAACTGGCCTCCAAGGCAGGAAGATATGGGCTCAAGTCACATTTCTTTACTTCTCTAGACCGTTTTCTTATTTATAAACTGAGGGAATTGTTCTAGATAACTCCCAAGGCCCTTCTACCTGAACATTTAGTGAATTCTTTAAGAATTTAAAGGAGGAGAAAGGAGAAAGATAAAAACTTAATATTTACTTTGTGACATACTCTACTTCATTCTCATTTATTTGTACTTTAGTTAGCACTAGCCATCTTCTATTTCACTTTCTAATGACATGATTTTTGCTATCCTTTCTATTTGAATTTCTTTCTCTTTAATATTTTCTCAATAAAATATGTTCACGTTTTATATATATATATATATATATATATATATATATATATATATGTATATATGTATATATAATAGTTTGTTGTTTTTTTTTAAAGTGGGCAACTTGAATTCTTAAAAGGTTTAATTGTATGTATTATGGTCCAAGTTGATAAGTTTGTGATGGTCATGGGTTATGGTAGGGTTTTTAACTCAGATTGTGTCATATAGATGCCTTTCACAATTTGCTGAAGCCTATAGACTCCTTGTGAAAATGTTTTTAAATGCATAAAGCAAAATATATATATTATCATAGAGGAAAACTATTATGTTGAAGTATAGTTATCAAAATATATTTCGTGGACTCAAGGTTATTAGTCTTATAATTTGGCCACCAGATGAGTCAAATGAAAGAAGATAGCGGAAATGAAGAAATATATAATTCATAGAAATGGTTATAAGGTATCTGCTTATAAAGAGAAGAGATATTGTGGTTTTTATTTTCAGATGACTAAAGATGAAGTCTGAAAATTATACGGAAAGGTAGGGAGGTTTACTAGTAGGTCAGGAAAGATTAAGTTGGAAAGAGGGAGAGAATGTTGTGTTCATTTATATTAAAATCATTGCTCTAAAGTTAGGATAGGAAAACTCCTTGAAAGAGTAAGGGGGGGCAGCTAGTGGGTGTAGTGGATAGAGCACCAGCCTTGAATTTAGGAGCAGATCTCAGACACTTAACACTTCCTAGCTGTGTTACCCTGGGCAAGTCACTTAATCCTAGCCTCCGGGAAAAAAAAAAAAGAAAGAGTAAGGGGAACTACCTTAATTGGGAGCTGTAGGTGAATATCTGAGCTTTAAACGCAATTTAATCACTGTTTTTGTATATTCTGGTCAACAGATCTTTGTGCTTCTTAACTATGAAGTTTTGGATTAAGTAGTATATTTAACATGTCAATTTAGACTTATGTTCAAAAATAACTTGATAGATTAGAAGTTTGGGGCTGGTAATGTTTGCTGGTTACTTGTAAGAGACATTTCCTCTTTAATTGTGTTTCTTAGGAGCTATGAGAGAAAATTAATTTTTCTACATTTCTTATGAATAAATAATTCCAAAAAGCAAGTATCCAAACTAATTAAGTTTAGTTCCCTATGGAGTGTATCTGCTTAAGTGATTTATAAATTATGATGAAATGACTTAAGTGTCTTCCTAAAAATTTGCTTATTACTCCTGGTTTTATATTCCTCTAGTTAGATAATATTTTTATTTTGAAATTAGAATAATTGGAATAAACCAAACCATGTCATTCTGAATATGTTTAAGAATTTTAAATTTTTAAAGAATTAGGAATTGTGAGTTTTAAGAATTTAAAAATTTATTTATGTTAAAATCTTAAATAATATATTAGCAAAAAGACTTCAGAAAATCATCCTCAGGATAATACACTATGCTCAAGTAGGATTTATACCAGGAATGCAGGGCTGGTTTAATATTAGGAAAAATATTAGTATAATTGACCATATTAATAATCAAATTAATAAGAATTTTTAAATTTTATAAGAATAAGAAATCTCATACTATTATTTGGTGATCTATTTCTACATATAAAATTTTAATTTGCCTTTTGGATTTTGTTTTCTCAGCAAAGATTAACTTAGACTATTATACTTATATTAAAAGTGTGATCAACTGATTAATGGAACCATAGGCAGTGATGTGACTTGTACAGTACTTGAAATCAAGAAGATTCATCTTCCTAACTTCAAATACCTTACTAGCCGTGTGATCCTGGCCAAATTATTTAACCTGTTTGCCTCAGTTTCCTCATCTGTGAAATGAGCTGGAAAAAGAAATGGCTAACCACTCTAATATCTTTGCCAAGAAAATTCCAAATGGGGTCATGAAGAGTTGGACACAACTGAAATGATTGAACTTTTGAATTTTAGTCTTCTAAGATTTTTGTTATGAATAAATTGTTGTAATTGACTTTATCCAGATTTGCTTTTTTTTACTAGAAATTTATGTCTAACATGGCTTAAAATAAGGAGGTCATAGAAGAAAGGAATCTTTTTTAAAAAAAAATTTTATTTGTTTAAAATTAAATATGAAATAAAAAAAAGCAAATAGAAAAAGAAAAACAAAGTAAACATTGTCTTCTGCTCAACAGAACATCAGGGATGATTCAAAATATGCAACAATATATTTCCATTTCAAGAATACATATATAACATGAACCAAATCAATTCCTATAGAGCAGTAATGAACTGAATCAGCTTTACCCAGCGAAAGAATTCTGGGAGATGACTATGAACCACTATATAGAATTCCCAATCCCTCTATTTTTGTCCGCCTGCATTTTTTATTTCCTTTACAGGCTAATTGTACACTATTTCAAAGTCTGATTCTTTTTGTACAGCAAAACAACTGTTTGGACATGTATACATATATTGTATTTAATTTATGCTTTAACACATTTAACATGTATTGGTTAACCTGCCATCTGGGGGGAGGAGGGGAAAAATTAGAACAAAATGTTTGGCAATTGTCAATGCTATAAAATTACCCATGCATCTATCTTATAAATAAAAACTATAATTAATAAAAAACGAATACAGATATAATAATAGAAAACATATTCATAACTGTCCTTCTTTGCTTCCTTGTGGGTTATTATTTTGTTCTTTGCTGTACACTTTTTTTACTCTATTCTTTTTCTCCCTTTTAGCACCCCTTCTCCCTTGGTCTCCCACAAGTAGACTATAGTTAAGCAGAAATATGGTTGTTGTCCTTTGTTCTCGAAGAGCAACAAAATGACATCATTATATTAAAGTTGAATTACAATGTGTACGACTGTGGCTGATTAAACCAGTTAGGATCTTAGAATGCTCTACCATAAGTGAGGCACAAATAATCCCTATGAACATTTGGGGTAGACTTTCTAACCTTGGGCATCTCACATTTCTTTTAATCTACTTTAATTCTGGTTTGCTTATAGAGCATAGCACCTTCTCTGGTGGCATGCCATGCTGGGCAGTAGTTCTGTCCTAGTGTCTCCCATATCATAAAAACGTTCTAAACGTTTTTAAGAGACATCTTGAAAGTGTTCTTATATCAGTTTTTCTTACCACCAAGTGAGAACTTATCCCGTGCGAGTTCTCTGTAAAATAATTGTTTTGGCAAACATACATTTGATATTTGAACAATGTGGCCAGCCCAGTGGAGTTGTGCTCTCTGCAGTAGAGTTGAAATACCTGGCAGATTAGTTTCAGAAATTACCTCAGTGTCTGTTTTTTTATCCTGCCAGGTGATCTTCAGGATCTTCCTAAGACAATGCAAATGGAAATGATTGAGTTTCCTGACATGGTGCTGGTAGACTGTCCAGATTTCACAGGCATAGAACAATATGGTCAGCACAATGGTTCTGTAGGCCTTAAGTCTAGTAGTCAGTTACCTCTCTTCTCTTACACTTTTATAGTTGAAGTGCACTATAGGTCCTTTGCCCATAAATAGCCTTCAGTACATCATAAAAATGCTTTGAATTGTTATTATAAGCATAAAACTGAGTTTCATCTGCTTTCTTACTGAGCTAAGAATCCTGCATTTCTTTTGAGTTTTCATTGTATTTTACTTTTGATGAAATTGAATGCTACCTTCTTAGATATAGATGTATTCTCTTTCTGGTATACTCTGTGGAGTTCCTCAATTTTCATTTAGCAGCTTCTAAATTTCCCCATCATTTTCATCAAACTAATCTTGATGTTTGCAAATGTTCTAACCCAGATGAGCAAATTTCATTGTTGTACACCAAATCTCTGAAAGCTGCCTGCTCATTTTCTGCTCCATTGTTGCCAACTCTGTATTGGCCCAATTTACTCTCCAAGTTGGCAGCAAACTATTCCTTCTCTGAGAAACACTCTAATCTGTTGATATTAATTCTTTTAATTGTCTTTTTTGCATTGGGTCTGATGTTTTTGTTGAATGTGAATATTCAGCTTGAAGGGATAAAAAAAATTATCAATCCAACATACTGCACCATACATTGCTTTTTGTTACTCTCACATCCTTTGTGTCTCTTCTTGCATTCATATAGTCCTACTAAATGCCAGTGTTTGCTGCAAGAGTGCATACATGAAATTTTATTACATTTAGTTTAATGGAATAGTGTTGGTGATGAGAAGGTCATGAGATGCACAAGTCTTAAATAGTAAAACAGCATTGTTGTTGCAGTTTCCAGGCCCGTTCCTCCCCAAAACTCCCTCTAACATTAAAATCATCTAGAATGACAAAACTTTTCTTCTTTTGGTATTTTGACAATAAGAATATTGAGGTATTCATAAAATTTTTTCACAATTTTTTTTCATGAAATTTTTTTTTCATAAAATTTTTCTTTGACCTTATGAAGGTGGAAGTACATACACTGATTGTGGTGGCGTGACTTTTGTCTGCAAGTGACAGTCAATTTGTTTACTAGATTATTAGATATGAACTTTTTTACTAGATTAGTTTTGATTGTACATCCTACACTAGCTTCACTGTGGCCACTTCAGAAAAATATATGTCCAGCTCCTACTTTAGTAAGCTGACCTTGGCTTTATTTCACTCAGGGCTGCTATTTGGATATAAAACCTGTTGTTCTCTCTAGTAAGGAGAGCTTTTGTTCAATGAGACGCTTCAGAGCAGCTCCAATGATCTTGTGATGAAGAGAGACATCTATACCCAGAGAGAGGACTGTGGGAACTGAGTGTGGACCACAACATAGCATTTTCACTCTTTTTGTTATTGTTTGCTTGCATTTTGTTTTCCTTCTCATTTTTTTCCTTTTTTATTTGATTTTTCTTGGGCAGCAAGATAATTGTATAAATATATATGCCTATATTGGATTTAACATACTTTTTTTTAACCATGTTTAACATATATTGGATTACTTGCTATCTAGGGGAGAGAGTGAGGAAAAGGGGGGAGGATTGGAACACAAGGTTTTGCAAGAGTCAGTGTTGAAAAATTATTCATTCATATCTTTTGAAAATTAAAAAGCTTTATTTAAAAAAAAAATCCTAAAAAAGAAAAAAAAAAAGAAGAGCTGTCCTTTCAGGTCTATTGGATTTTGTGTTGTCTATAAGTATGTACATATTCCATGTATTGATGGCAAGTGGAATCAGCTTTTCAGAAGTTTGTGTATATTTTTTAGTGTCTCAGCCACAGGGTGGAATCCCTGCGTGCCATGGTAATCAGCCCAGGCTTGTGCAAGCAGAACCTTTTTAGGGCACCTTTTCTAGCCCCTTTCTCATATATGGAGGTGAGCAGTGCGATCCTTAGAAGGCTGCTTGGACATCCAGAGAGTTGCTGCATCCCATGGCTGCTTCTAATCAGAAGGCAGTTCTGTGCCCTGGGCCGCCTGTGGGCAGGTTTGTGACTACAGCTCTCAGTGTGTCCACACCTGCTGCTTTGTCATTTTCCCATCACCACAGGGCTTTGAAGGTAAAAATGTAAAAATATTATGGTGATGTCTTTGATTCATGGATTTTGGTGAGGCAGAGTTGCATGAAGTCTTCAGCCTCAGTCTCTTACTGATCCACCACTACCCAGGGCAGGACAGAGTCAAGACAAGAGATGGTGACTGAAAATGCAGTTTATGACCTTAGTGTCTCCAATGTCTAACCAACCTCCAAGTGCTCCCCCACACCTGCTTTTCCTACCTTCTTGGTTGTTAGAACAAATTATTCTCATGTGAACATTTCTACCAGGTAAATCTTTTCCATGCTTGGGGTAGACACCTCCCTAATTCACCAGAGGGCTTGAGACCTTTTAGTTATGCTCAACTTGGTTTAGTCTGTCTCCCCAAACGGTTTAGCAAGTGTGGCTGCTGTATATGCTACAGCTTCTTAGAACCACAGGTGGTAAGAGTGAGTTAGTGAGTGCACACACACACACACACACACATATGCATATACACAGACACCTGCACACATATATATCTATATATACATGTACAAATACCTTTATGCATATCTCTCTCTTTCTCTCTCTCTCTATGTATATATTTGCACATACATGGATATGCATCTAACACAATTTTAATATGGCTGACATTTAATGTAGAGTTCTCTCTTGATTGAATCTTTTAAGTTTGACTTTGTCTGATATCAAGGATTACTAACCCTACTTTTTTTTTTTTTTTTTTTTTATAAATTCTAATCCTGATCCTTGTAATTGTGTTTGGGTATATCTCTTATTTCTTATCCCTGATAGCTCTTCTACTTTAGTTCTACTCTTTAACCAGCTTTGCTGTTATTTACTTAACCTTCCCTTACCTATGGATCTCTCATTTAGCTTCTCTCCCCTTTCCGTTCTTGTTTATCCCATTTCCATTCATCTATATATCTTATCACATACCCGTTTAAGCTTCTTCTGCACACTACTTTATCGTATACCACATTTTTCTCCCTCTTTATCTGTTTTCCATTAATCTATGCACCTTGTCCCACTGCAATAAATTTTTACATCCTTTTGTGCCCCATCTTTTATTGTTTCCTCCCCCCTTATTTCTTTTACAGATGTTAGAGGATGCCATACTCTTTATGGTATATATACATATTGTTCCCCATATAACCCATTTCTAATGTGAGTGGGTTTTTCAAAACTACTATCCCTTCTTCCCCATGTAATGTTTGTGTTCTTCCTCTGCCACTTATTGTATAGCATGTACTATTGTTACTTTTTCCTTAACAGTTTTGCTTTGTAGAGTCATAGTATAAACTTTTATATGTTAAATTTTCTATAGAATTCAGGTTTGGTTGACAAAAAATCTTGAATATCTGTGAGTTCATTGAATGTTTATTTTTTCATTCAGTATTATTCTTAATTTTACTGGATTTCTGGCTACAAGTCTTGTTCTTTTGATTGTCAACATGTAATATTTCAGGATCTGGGGGCTTCTAGTGTAGCTGCTGATAGATCCTGTTCAATTCTAATTGTACCTACAGCATATTTGGATTGGTTTTTGTTGTTTCTTGTAGAATTTTCTATTTGATCTCTGGGTTTCAAATTGTATCAATAATGTTCTTATATATTTTTCTTAGGGTCACTTTGAGATTGTGATTGACCTAATTTCCCCTTCTTTTACTATCACTACAGAACACTTTTCTTCAATTACTTCTTGTACTACTGAGATAAGGTTCTTTTCTTGGTCACAGTTTTCAGGTAGTCCAATTATTCTTATGTCTTCAAATCTACTTGATGAGAAGATCTACTTCTCCAACACTGTTGTTTTTCTTATGTTTCACTTTGTCTTCAAGTTTTTCATTCTTTATATTTTGTTTTGTTATTTCTTGATTTCTTATAGCTTCACTAGCTTCCCATTGCTCAAGTACAATTTACAAAGAATCATTTTCTCTTTTAAAACTCTGGATCTCTTTTTCTAGTTGGCTGACTTGCTTTTTATAATTTTCTTGTTGGGTGATGGTGGTAATTCTTTTTATTTTTAAAAGTTTTTCTTCAGTCTTTCATTTGGTTTTTGAAGTCTTTTTTGAGTTCTTCTTCGAATTTTTTCCTGGGCAGGTAGTCATTTAATTACTCTTTGGAACAAGAGGCTTTTTTTTTTTTTTTTTTTTTTTTAAACTTCACCTTCTTTGAAGGTGAATCCTAGTCTTTTCTATTCTCATAGTAAGTTTCTATGATTACATTCTTTCTCCTTTGCCTGCTCATTTTTTAAAAATGAGAACTTATTAGTATAAATCTTTTTGTTAAACATTTTGTTACAGTAAGAATTTGTTGTACCAGGATCTGATTTTTAATATGACAGAGCATGATGTAGTGTAATCTAGTAGACAGAACAGGATAATCTGGATTCCTGTCTCCTTGCAAGTTTAGTCTAAGATTCTAATTTACATACTATAAATTGACAATTTTATTTTCCATGGGGCTCCTTACCCCTTGCCAAATTATGGGCATTTTAAGTAAATGGGGAAAAAAAAAAAACTAATGGCACTTTTCATTAGTGGTATTAAGAGAGAAAATATAAAATCCTTTAAACTTTCTATTATTAAAGATCTTAGAATAGAACCCAGATAGATTGTGCTTTCTCTTCTTCCATCATTATTCTGGCAAGGTTCTTGATTCTGATCAAATTTTACTTCTAATATAGTTCATTAACTTTTTATTTCTAGAATCTGAGGACTTCATAGAAGTTGTTTGAAGAATTTTTGGAGTAGTTTAATATTTCTGGACAGTATCAAAAATATGAATTGTGCTGGAAGACACAAAAAAGAAGGTTTTTTAAGGTGTTTGTAACTATATACTAAATATTTCTTCAGAATGAAGAAAATCCCCATAATTGATTATTGGCTATTAGTATTGTTACTTGTTTATTATATGAGCATGTTTTTCTTTTTATCCTCTTTTTATTCTTCCCAGATTGGAGAAATTAGATTTGTTCAAAACAAAATAAAACCTTAACATGTTTAAAAAAAAACAAAAAAACTTGTTTAATTTCTTTCTATTTGTCATTTTGACTATTAATTGTTCTTGCTAAGGTTAGGAGCATATTCATTATGATATCAGGGATTGATTCTTCTCCTGTTCTTTATACAATATGAAAACCTTTGATAGCTCCCTATTATCTCTAGAATAAAATCAAACTATCCCTTAGATTGGTATTTAAAGCTATCCTTTGGCTCCATCTCATCTATCTTTTTAGCTATGTCTCATCATTTTCCTACATATCCTTTACATTCTAGTATAACTACTATTTATTATCTCAATATTTAGTAATTTTATTTAGTAATACCTAAATATTGCTAGTTATTAGCCATGTTGCAAACCATCTCTATGCATTTATATGGTTTCCTCCTATTCTGAAATATACTCCCTCCTCATCGTTTCCTTTTAGAATCTGTTGTCTTCAGTTTTCAAGATCCATGCTCATGCTTCATTCTGCTAGAGGAATTTACTCCCTTGCAGGCAGGGACATTTTTGTGTTTGTTTCCCTAGTGCCTCACACAGTGCCTGGCATATGATAAGCAAATAACAGATATTTTAATATTATCGAACTGCATTCCAAGCCAGCAATAACCTGTGTGTGGTATGTTAATCTTCTTGGTAGCTTTAAATAAGCTCCTTTATGGCATCTTTGGAACTAAGCTCATATTCAGAAGATTGACCTTGTTTGAGGGGCTTATGTTTTTATCTGAGTAAGCTGGGGTATACTACAAACTAAACTGTCAGTACATACCTAATGTTCGATACAGTATCTTGATCAATTTTCTTCTTTGACTTGTTGGAAAATGTTCTTGTTGTCATTTTCAATTTGAGTCCCCTTTTTCTTGCCTTTTTTTTCCCTTTCCTGACTGATCTCTAGTACCTATTAAGTGACTTGTGGAAATATTGGGGAATGTCTTATGCAGATAGACTAATTTCTACACTCTTGCTCTTGTTTTTATTTTGCCTCTTTGTTCTTTACTTTGCCTGCATTCTTTCTAGGCATTTGTCCACAATTGAAGAGAATTTGTGAGTGTCTTTTATGGTAGGCACACTGATCGTAGTTGCTGCAACAGTTTCTCAAAATTGATTTGGGAGTATAGACTGGGGATTACTTGCTTGAAAGCAAAAAGAGTTCCAAACTTTGAACCCTGGGATTGTGGCACTGGATTAAGAAGTCTAAATAATGGGAGACATGGAGTTTTTATTTAGGCTTCCTAGCTAAGCAATTCTTCTTCCCAAAGATTCACATACTCTGAATTATAATACTGGATTGCAAAGTCTTAATCTTGGTTTCCTTTCTTACTATGTTTCCCAACATGAAACCATGTCCATGAGCCTCATTTCTTACTAGTTGTCATGCTACTCATGAAATTCTCTCTCAGTAGAAGTTTCTGGATTGTTAGATTTGAGAATACTTGGTTTGAGATTACCTTTATGGCTAGCAACAGAAACACATACTGATAAGCATTGCCTCCTCACTCCTCACTCCCTCCTGCAGAGCCACATCCTATTGCTTCATTTTCTAGATTTCTCTGGGGTTAAAGAAAGGTAGAAAGCAGAAAAGAAGGAAAAGGCCTGCACCTTTGAGTATTACCTCATATCGATCAGCACAAAGGTGGCTTCTCCCAAAATCCTGAGCCAACTAATTCATTTTAAGGCAGGTGAGGATAACAGTACAGGTAGGTGAGAGTGGAAGGAGCGATGAACAAAAGGATGGGCCAGGAGTAATAGGGGTAATAGAAATGGAGGGTAAAGCCCCTTCATAATATTTACTCAGACTTATCAGATTGATTTAGAAATGTCCTTGATGGGATATGAACAGACAATTCTCAGAGGAAGAAATTGAAACTATATCCACTCACATGAAAGAGTGTTCCAAATCACTACTGATCAGAGAAATGCAAATTAAGACCACTCTGAGATACCACTACACACCTGTCAGATTGGCTAAGATGACAGGAACAAATAATGACAAATGTTGGAGGGGATGTGGGGAAATTGGGACACTAATACATTGCTGGTGGAGTTGTGAAAGAATCCAGCCATTCTGGAGAGCAATCTGGAATTATGCCCAAAAAGTTATCAAACTGTGCATACCCTTTGACCCAGCAGCGCTACTACTGGGATTATATCCCAAAGAAATACTAAAGAGCGGAAAGAGACATATATGTGCCAAAATGTTTGTGGCAGCTCTTTTTGTTGTAGCTAGAAACTGGAAGATGAATGGATGTCCATCAGTTGGAGAATGGTTGGGTAAATTGTGGTATATGAAGGTTATGGAATATTATTGCTCGGTAAGAAATGACCAGCAGGAGGAATATAGAGAGGCCTGGAGAGACTTAAATCAACTGATGCTGAGTGAAATGAGCAGAACCAGAAGATCACTGTACACTTCAACAACAATACTGTATGAGGATGTATTCTGATGGAAGTGGAAATCTTCAACATAAAGAAGATCCAACTCACTTCCAGTTGATCAATGATGGACAGAGGTAGCTACACCCAGAGAAGAAACACTGGGAGGGGAATGAAAATTGTTAGCACTAATATCTGTCTGCCCAGGTTGCATGTACCTTCGGATTCTAATGTTTATTGTGCAACAAGAAAATGATATTCGCACACATGTATTGTACCTAGACTATATTGTAACACATGTAAAATGTATGGTATTGCCTGTCGTCGGGGGGAGGGAATAGAGGGAGGGGGGGGTAATTTGGAAAAATGAATACAAGGGATAATATTATAAAATATATATATATATATAATAAAAAAAAAAAAAAAAAAGAAATGTCCTTGATGGAATCATCTACATTGTTTTAATTGTAGTTTGATATTCATATAAATGTAGGAACTCTCAATAATGAAGGAAACAATGTTCCTACAGATATATATTTGCTGCATATAATTGTGTTTTTATAACATATATTGATTGTAGTATTGTTTTCTTTTGCATACTGTCTATTTATCCTGTATGAACTTAATTGTCTGTTTCTATCTCTTTTATTCCATTGTGATTTCCTTGAAAGTAGAGATCTTTTTTGGTACCCCAGCAATATACTTGACAAATTCAGTAAATGCTTTCTAAGTATTGTTGATTGATTAGATTAAATAGGCTTTTGAAAACTATTTTAGATCCCTAAATACTCTTTTTCTATTAAAGAACTGTTTCTTCCTTCCAGTAGAAATGCCCCTAAAAACAGTTAGTTTTTAAGAGTCAATTCTTTCAGTATCAAAGGGTAATATGTATTTCCATAAAAGAGGCTGAATTATCTGGGTTCCCAATTTCTGTTTATTATCTTTATAACTTTGCTTAGATCAACCTCTCTCTCCTAGGAAATAATATATTTTAAAACTCATTTTATTGGTAACAGTGATTTTAATGTATTGTTATTTGTAATAACCTGTAATATGTGATAGGTGACCTTGGGGTTAGAATAAGTGGCTCGGGGTAAGACCAGATACAGAAGAGCTTTGTTACTTATGACCTGTGGCTGAGGTCACATATATAGTGTTTTGAGACCATTTGGAGGGAACTTAGCTTATTTATTTAGAGGGTTCTCCATATGGATGAAGTAGAAGGTTTGGAAACTGCTTCCTTCCTTTAAAAAAAGAAAAAGAAAAAAAGGCTGTCTTCAGACTCAGCAATGCCTTCCTTTAAGATCTCTTACATGTGTTGGCTTATGGCATAAGCAAATCACAGCCTATCAGTGCACCAGACAACTGAATTATAAAATGCAAAGCAGATGTAGATCTACAATGGGAGTAGGAATAGTTCATTGAGAATTTCTTGCAGCAATGTAGTCATAGGTCCAATTTTTAAAAATCATTTCTGTGATACTTGTTTTCCTAAATAATTTTATTTCAAAATATAACTGGTTGGATTAAATCAACTATTGTGTTCTGATTTCTGCCCCTCCTTATAATGAGTGCACTTCTTGAAGATTAGAATTTATAAATATTTTTCAATTGAGTAATGTTTCCATTTCAAATGTTGTGATGTCTAAAGAGGAATTATCAAACCTTCTAAGTGTTTGCTTAATTTAATTACACTCTCTGGGCATAATCTATTTGAGATTAAAAACAAATCTTATTTACCTTTATAATTAAATAAAAGTTTAAAGCAACTTGTTAAATAAGGTATTTCATTTTTCCTATAGTTAATTTTGTGATCTTTATATTATACTGTAACAATAGTTCTTATTCTTTCCAATAGAATTTCAAATAAAAATTGGATTTCTTTTTTATTCTGGTGTTTAATAGTACATCTGAAGAAAATAATTTACTATCTCATCCTGACCAATTCTGAATAGTTTGTGAAGCAGGAAAAATTTTATCTTCTTGTCATGTAATATATAGATAGATATGTATTTTTATTTATTATTATTTTTTTCCCCCTGACGCTGGGGTTAAGTGACTTGCCCAGGTTCACACAGCTAGGAAGGTGTTAAGTGTCTGAGACCAGATTTGAACTAGAGTCCTCCTGAATTCAGGGCTGGTGCTCTATCCACTGTGCCAATTAGCTGCCCCTCGATATGTATTTTTAATGAAAATATTGGTTACTCTTTTTTAAAAGGTTCTGTTTCATTTTATTTAACTAAGTTACCATATTGCATACTGAGTATGTTTTTCTCTTTCCTTGTTGATTAATAACAGGGAGTATTGCTTCAAAAAAAATTTTTTTTTCCAGTAAAGTTTTCATTCTTCTTGGTTGTCTCTAATTTGAATTTGCCTTAAATAAACATGTTATCTCTTATGTGTGTATACATATGTGTATATATGTATACCTAAATATCTACATCTACATATACATATTGGTCTGTTTTTACCATTCCCCATATACTTCTGGGTTTAATGATAGAGACAGATTTTCTAATTTAATTTAAAATATCTTAGTTGGAAAAAAGTCTGAAATGGAAATTCATTCAAGAAGGAGAAAATAAAATAGGTAAAATGAAGGTGCATTTTTTTTTTTTTTTTTTTTTTGGTGTCATTTCATTCAAGGAGTTAATATTAGAATTCATCATTTCTTGCTTTAAAATATTTTCTGTGGGAAGAAATGACGAAACATAGTTATCAAAATTAGTTTTTATTGATTTAGAAAGTTGGAAAACTGTTCTTTGTCTGAAAAACTGATCCTTTGTGATTCTGGAAGATCCATTAAAATGATATCACAGCTATTTATTAAGTAGCTATTAAGTCAGGCCTTGTGCTAGACACTGGGAATACGAAGAAAGTGAAAGACCTTGCCCCTTAAAAAACTTAACTTCTAGACCCCATGTACATTTAAATATATATAATACAAATATAAAAACTAGTCTGGGAAGTGAAGTTGGTGATGGTAACAGATACTAGGGATTCTAAGAGATAAAGGCAAATAAGGAGAACATTTTCAAAGATTCATTTTTCTAACTATAGCTCTCATGCATATCTGATTGTAAACTGGATTGATTTGAGTAGCTATGATTCTTGGGACCATTCAGAATTACTTATCATAAAAACAGACTATTATCTATGGCTTAAGTAAGATAGGCCATTTTGTATATATTTCACTTTCTCTTTGAGGCTTTAATGACAGTATATATATATATATATATATATATATATATGTGTGTGTGTGTGTGTGTGTGTGTGTATGTATATGAGTGTGTGTATATGCATACTTATATATACATATATTTATATATGTGTATATATATCTATATTTAATCTCCATCTATATCCATGATTAACTGTAGCCCGCTGAAACTCCTTAATACTCAAAAAGGCACAAATGATCTGGCAGTGGTCATATTTCGCAAACCACCAGTTTGGCTCCTTCCAAGACTACATAGCCATCTCCTGGAGAAGCAACACTTCTAGAGAAGGGGACAGCCATCGCTACCAACTGCCACACTATCACTTCTATTTTTAATTTTTTAGATGCTACTAATTCTTCATTATTATTCATCTTTGTTTTTATTTAAATCAGGACATTGTTACAATGGTTATGTTATGTTAAACATTTACTGCTTTTGAGTTGGTGTATTAATATTTTATTTTTAGGAGCTTTCTATTTGAGAAATTCTTAAGTAAGTAAAGGGAATATCTTTATTTTGGGCTCTGCTTTGTAGCCTAATTACTTACTCCTCTTTTTTTCATCAGTCTTATCAGGGCTGTGAAATTATAAGTAATTAAATGTAGATAAAAAGTGCTTAGAACAACAAACAAGAGTCAGTATCCCATGTATGTGTAAATTTGTTGCCAAAATATAACCTGTAAATAAATATTTCCAATATGATGGTCAATCAGATGTATTAAATAGAAAAATAATATAAGGGTACTAGAACTTTTTGCTCCAAGGAAAAAAAATTAGTACACTGGACTGGTTATATACATTGGTCTTCAATTTAATATAAACACATTGGTGTTGTGTTTTCTAAACTTTCCTCTCCCCTCAAGTTAAGAGGCAAAGATTCTTTATGCTGCTTGACAGCAGACTAATTTCAAGGGAATTTAGCAAAGAGATCATGGAGATAATTGTATTGTGGATTGAAATGGGCTAAAGTTCTAAGGGAAGCTAGTGTTCTTTCATCTTTTTAATGGGATTACTATTTATTATTTGATCTATCTTCTTCAAGACAGACCACTTAAAGGTCTTCATTGCCCTGGATATCTTGAACTGAGCACAATGCTCTAGATGTGGTGTGAGAAGGGAAGCAAAACTGTCACTTTCTCAATACTCTGTGTTCCATCATTCTTTATGTAGCCTATGATAACTTTTATTGACCACCAGATCATATTCTTGACTCATTGAACTTGAAGTCCAGTAAAACCCCTTGATCTTTCTCACATTAAATACTGTCTCAGTATGCCTATGCCATCTTATATTGGTAAAGTCAATTTTTGAACCCTAAGTTATCCCATAAATATTATATTGCCTTCTATTAGTTACAACCCAATTTTCTAGTTCTGTAAAGATCTTTTTAGATACTTTATATTGGTTATTCCTCAAAGCTTTTGTTTGATTTGCACATTGGTTAAGCATGTTATTTATGTCTTTATCTAGGTCATCGATAAAAATCTAATCTACTTAATTTCATGGGCACCATTCTGGAGACTTTCTTTCAATTTGACATGGTATCATTAATAATTATTCTTTGAATAATAGTTCTAAATTGATTTAATTATAGTATGGTATAATCCATAGCTCATCGTTTCCTTAATATTAACATGGGAATAGTAATAAAGTTCTAGCATTTTTTTTTTTAATATTGACTAAAGTATTTTTTTTTTTTCTGAATGGTTAGTCATCAACTGAGTCATAGTTTTAATCAACAACAACAAAACACTTCACCTAATGAGATTGTTTTCTTACTTGTAAAATGAAGGGGATACTTGCTTACTTAACTTTTATGGTTGTTATGAGGAAAATATACCATAAACTGTGAGATACTGAATAAATTTAAGTCATTATTAAATACATTATTATTATTTTTCTGACTCACTGCCAGTTCTTTTTTTCTTTTCTTTTGTTTTATTTTATGGTAAGTTTTTAGTAGCTGGCTATTTCTTCTTTATATTTTGCTGCATAGCTTCCTTGGACTTTTTTGCTCAAATTTCAAAAAGATGAGCATTGGTTCAGGTCATTTGCAGAATGGTGTGTCTTGAAATTCTTTTCATCTGCTGTAATGATATAAGCTGTCTCTTTTTTATACACATTTCTGATGAACATACCTTGTCCCGAATTCTTCTGGAGAGCAGATGGTTTTCTTGGGAAGAAGAGAAGGTTGGAATGATATTCTTTCAGATGTCATACATTTGCTTAGAGATGTTTTGTGGGCTCCCTAGAGATACTAATAGTTCATACCACTTTTTGCTGAATATTTGCCAACTTTAGTTTTTCTGATCTGAATCTTCTACTAAGATATCCTTTGGTGTGATATCAGAACAGTATTACATTTCACATTTGGCCAAATAGGATTAGATTCACAAGGAAGGGCAATGTGCTGAGCTTTTACTTTATGAGCCTCTCTAGCTAGCTAACTAAAATAATGTGAAAACTCTTTTTTGCCATTCTTTATGGAAATGAGACTTCAGAATCATGACATTATGTCTGGGCATCATATTGTTTTCCTAAAATAACTTCATTCTTTGACCACATAGTTATAGTTCCTTTGAAGCTTGCACTAATTTTGTTTGCTCAATGGCCATATTTCCATGTTAGTAATGTTGTTAAGACATAGACTAAAAACTCAAGGAAAATAAGGTAAGAAAAAGTCTTTTTGATCTGCATTCAGACTACATCTGTTCTTTCTTTGGAGATGCATAGCATTTTTCATCATCAAATCTTTCAGAATTGTTTTGGATCATTATATTGTTGAGAGTATCTAAGTTATTCAGTTGATCATCATACAATGGTTTTGCTCATTTCACTTTCATTGTAAGTCTTTCCAGGTTTTTCTGAAAGCGTTCTGCTCTTTATTTGTCTTGGCTCAATAGTATTCCATCACAATCACATATTACAACTTGTTCAGCCATTTCCCAATTTGCCACCATTAAAAAAGCTGCTATAAATGTTTTGTACATATGGATCCTTTTCCTCTTTGTTTTTTATCTCGTGGGTTATAGACCTAAGAGTTATTGCTTGGGGTGTGTGTGTGTGTGTGTGTGTGTGTGTGTGTGTGTGTGTGTGTGAGAGAGAGAGAGAGAGAGAGAGAGAGAGAGAGAGAGAGAGAGAGAGAGAGAGAGAGAGAGAATAGGAGAGTATCTGAGAGTTGTTTTAATTTGCATTTCTCTGATATAGTGATTTAGAGTATTTTTAAAATTAATTTTATAATTATAACTTTTTTTTTTTTTTACTACATATGCATGGGTAATTTTTTTTACAACATTATCCCTTGTACTCACTATTATTTTCCCCTCCTTCCCTCCACTCCCTCCTCTAGATGGCAGGCATTCCCATACAAGTTAAATATGTTATAGTATATCCTAGATACAATATATGTGTGCAGAACCGAATTCCCCCCCACACACACACACACAGGAAAAATTGGATTCAAAAGGTAAAAATAACCTGGAAAGAAAAATAAAAATGCAAACAATTTACACTCATTTCTCAGTGTTCCTTCTCTGGATGTAGCTGATTCTGTCCATCATCGATCAATTAGATCTGAATTAGATCTTCTCTTTGTTGAAGATATCCACTTCCATCAGAATACATCCTCATACAGTATTGTTGTTGAAGTGTATAATGATTAGAGTGTTTTTAAAATATTATTATCCATAGCTTTGATTACTTTGCTTGAAAACAAGGTTTTCAATTAAGGAAGTTTATCAATTTAGAAATAACCCATATTTCTCTAAATTTGATTCAGTTTTCTGAGAAATGAGCTCTTTTTCAAAGAAACTTGTTATCAATTTTTTTCACAATTAACATTTACTATGTTCTCTTTCCCCTAGTTTCTTACTCTCTTTTCCCCCTACATATTCTCAAAAAAGGTGTTTTGCTTTTCACTTTTACTTTTCCCAATCTATCAAACACACCTTGACCCCTACCCCCTACCCTTCACCCTCATTTTTTTCCCTTACTTTATAGTTTAAGATAGATTTATATACCCAAATAAGCATGTATATTCCCTCTTTGGTCAGAGTAAAGTTCTCTTGCTCTCTGTCACTGAGACTCAATATTGTGACCCAGATCCAAATATGGTCAGTGCAACAAATTTGCATCCCTGGTGCCAACAAAAGGACCCTTTATAATCTTCTGATCAGTTGTCTGACTTTTTACCATCTGTAGTCTGAGAGGTCCAGTAACCACCATTGATTGCCATCACTGGTCACCCACAAAATCTACAGCTAGTTTGCTGGGGGAGGAGCCTGTTCTGGCCTGTGCTAGCTTCCATTTTACTCTTACTCTGGTGCAACAGATCTTTGCTGCCCATTTTCTAAATGGATTGAAAAATTGCTTTACTCTGTCCTTTTGTACATTTTGCTACTTTGTTTAGAGGACTTTGGGAAGAATTCAACAAGTTCCTGCCTTTTCTCCCTAATCTTGGGTTCTGCCCTTGCTTTATAGTTTATTGAAATACAAACATAATATGAAATGAAATTGAAAGAAATATGGGGTGTCTGTTTTCTATGACTCTAAAACTAAAGGTAAGAAACAGACAAAAACTTTAAGTCTTTTCAGAATGGTGATCTATCTGGAGTACTGTTACCTTATAAATAAGATAATATAATATAATATAATAAGTGTTTACTTATAAACACTTTGGCATAAACTTTGATTTTTTTTTGTGAAATCTATAACTCATATGAAAAATATAAACAGGAATTATATAAAAATACCTAATATGGAAATCATGTAATTAACCACTTTGCTTCCATTTTCTTTTTATTTGACTATAATACAAAAGTGATATGTGATTAATTTTGAAGTTTATTCTTATTGAAATATATATATATATATATATATATATATATATATATAACATTGTAAAGATTTTTTGCTGTTTTTTTCATGAGCATGTATGAACTTAAACATTACTTCATAATAGCCACTAACAACTGTAGCTCTTTTATGTTTGTTTAATATTTCTTTGGGCATAGTTCCAAATTGCCCTCCAGAATGGCTGGATCCTTCACATTTCCATCCACAATGTATTAGTATTCCAATTTTCCCACATTCCGTCCAACATTTATCATTATCTTTTCTTATCATTTTAACCAATCTGAGAGAGGTGAGGTAGATGACATGACAAAAATGCAGATTTATACTTGATTTTTTTTATATACATGTATATGTATATATAAATTATACATAAATCTTCCTAGCATTTTCTTTATCTTTTTAAATTTTTCTTTTAAAAATCTTGTTTAATATTTGTTTTTTCACAATTACATGTAAAAACAACTGTAACATTTTTTTTCTTTCAAATTTTGGGTTTCAAATTCTGTCCTTCTTTCCCTTCCTTCCCTTGTTAAGAAGGCAATTTAATTTGACATAGACTGTACATGCCTAGTCATGTAAAACACATTTCTAGGTAAATTATTCTGTGGGAAAAAAAGAAGACAAGAAAAATCAAGAAGGTAAAGAAAAATTTTGTCTTTGAGCTGCATTCAAAGCTCTTATCAGTTCTTTTTCTGGAGGTGGATAGCACTTTTCATCATAAGCCCTACAGATTGTATTAAGTCCTGGCATTTTCTCTACTCAAAATATTGAATACTTAGCATTTCTATGGGATGCAAAAATACATAGTTGTACTGGGTGGTTTTATTTTAGTAGTGTTTTATTCAAGTTAGATTAAATCAAGATTCAGCTACCTTGTAAATTTTTTCAGTTTTTTGTTGACCCTGGGGAGCCAGACATTAAGACATTTGTCTTAAACTATATCATGCAAGTTTACATGGTACTTTGGAATATGATTAACCCATTTTATTATCTATGTGACTAGTGAGATATAGCATCTGCTGTTCTACTTTCTTCAACTGCATGATTTTTCTTTTTTTTAATCCAAATAATAATTGCTTACTTAGGAAAATATGCCTTATAGTTCTTGATATTTAAGTCCAGTGATACAACAGGGAAAAAAAATCTTGTGAGTTTTTTTATGACTTGTCATTATGGACTGGAGGTGTTCCTGACTTTTCCAAAGTGAACCTGCAGAATATCAGCTTCACTGGTTCAACCATGCCTCAAACAGTCCATGCAGCAGATGGTCTATTTTCTGAATATCTGCCTAAGTAAATTATGAAGAGGCTAATCACCAATTAAATGGATGCTAGGAGATAAGTTGTTTGGCCATGGCAAAATGGCCTATTAGATCCACTTCTTCAGCAATGTCATGATGGTTAAATGGGAAGAATGTACCTAAGTCGTCCAGTTTTAGATTATCTATACTGTTGATTGTAGGTGCTCTAAATATAAGGTAATTATTGAGTGACTGAGTCAGTAAAGAACTGGAGAAACTAAATTATATAATTCTTGGCATTCTGAAAATAAATTAAAATAAAACATAAAAAGTGGTTGCAACTAAATTGGAGAATAGCTCATTGGTTGTTTTTGGAGAAACAAATGAAAGACTTGGTGGCGTTTTATCATGCGTGTAAAGTCAACAAAAATCACAATTTGTTGGGACACTTGATCCTTTTATACAACCATTTCCAAAGTGTATACTGTGAGTTAAAATAAGAGTTTATGTGATAACATGTTGAAGAGGAAGAAGAGTAAGGAAATTCAAGTGAAAATTCAGTAAGACATTCTGTATTAAATCAACACATACTTATTTGTTGACTTAAATTCAGGGCTGGATATGGGGGATAAGGGTGAGGAACAGTAAAAAACATATTAGAAAACATGATTCAGAGATAAGAAATTTGAAAGACCAAGGATAGAAGTCTATTGCTTATTTTATATAATCTTTTTATCAAGAATAGCATCTGAATGGTGCTGGACATGGAACCTCCAATTAATTACTTATTTTTGTCATTTATTTATTTAAAAAATAAGTTTTATTGATGCATTTTATTTTTATGCCAGACATTTATTTCTCAGTAATCATTTCTCTATTCCTCACTATTTGAACTATTCTTTTTTATTAAGAAAAGTACTTTATAATATTTGATTATATCTTGACAGCTTATGTCATATTTTATGTTCTCAATTCCAGACTTCTCTTCTGAAAAAGATGAGGTGGGATTCATCATCAGTTCTCTGGTTCTATAATTACTGATCACTTAATTGTTAGTTAAAATTTGACTAATTTTTAGCATTTTATGATTGTAATAATTGTTTCTTTTGTAGTCTTGGGTATGTTTATTTCAAATTAATCATATTTGACATTTCTTACATACTGATGCTACATTATTGTTCCTGTCTCATAATTTTTTCCTATATATTATAATTGATGAATACTTCCTCACACCAATTAGATTTTGCTACCTACCACCAAAAATATTTTTATGTGTACACATACACCCATAGACACACACACACACACACACACACACACACACACACACACACACACACACACACAGCAACAAATTCATTGTATTAAAGAATATGAGCAGTTTACTGACTTGATGTGTACTTCCAATTTTTTCCTCAATTGGGTCAATTCATAACTGGCGGTAAAATGAACTTTATTTTTAGGTGTGGAAATGAGATAAGTAGATCATCACAAGCTAGTAGATATCTGAAGCTGGATTGGAACTCAAGTCTTTCTGACTCCAGGTCCAGTGCTCTTATCTATTCTGCCATCTTCTTGCCTCAAAGAACAATAGCAAGTTGAGCTAATGATATTTATAAGTTAGATATTATATATTCTTGGATCTGTTTCACATTGGAAGCAAACCTTCTAAAATGCAGCAAAGATTTTCCTGGAAATATTGTTAGAAATACAAGTTTGCTGCAATTACTGGCTAAACTTAAAAGATGACATCCTAAACTCCCAAGCAATAATTTCTGTTCTTGTTCTGCTTTTTCTGTGCTTGCTTTTATCATTTCTGAAATAATCTTTTTTATTTCTCATAGGTGATCTACTGTTCATTTGGTGGAACATCCAAAGGGCTACACTTTAATAATCTGATAGTAGGACTTGTTCTTCTTACAAGAGGGAGAGATGAAGAAAAAGCAAAATGTGAGTAATTAGGGCATTAAAATTTTAAGTGTAACTCTTAAGATTATGATGGCTATCATGACAAAGCAAAAGTTACATTCATTAGTTAGATTTAATTATTTTTGGTAATTTATTTTCTTCTTTATCTTAGTTATCAACTGTTCTTTTTTGCATAATATAAGTCTAAATTGGAGAAGTGTAGTGAACAGAATCTCAATTCTTCTGTTTTCTTTATAATGTGTGGGAATAATGTTCAAATGAATAGAAATATATATGAGGGGGCTGCTAGGTGGCAAGGGGGCTGCTAGGTGGCGCAGTGGATAGAGCACCAGCCCTGAATTCAGGAGGACCCGAGTTCAAATGTGCTCTCAGACACTTAACACTTCCTAGCTGTGTGACCCTGGGCAAGTCACTTAACCCCAGCCTCAGGGGGGGGGGGAAGAAATATATCAGTTTTTCTAGTAGCTATCAGGTTTAAAGATAATATACAATGTATCTTAACCAAGTTTCAAGTATGTTTCTTGATTAATGTTTTTAATATATATTTTTCTATAGTACATATGGAGTACTTATTCCATACACTCAACAATTTCATCAGAGAATAAAAATGTTTTGACAGTTATTAAAAATTCCAGTAAAGCTGAGTCAACTATCACATGGAAAACAGAATGAAGTTGGAAGAATTAGCTATATCACTAGAAAATCTTGAATTAAAAATATATTTCTAAAGCTACATTTAGATTTCTCCCTATTATTATCAACAATTTAAATTGTTTTGTTTTGTTTTTTCTTTTAGACATTTTTAGTCTTTTTTCAAATGAATCTGGGAGTTATGTTGTACGGGAAGAAATGGAAAGGATGCTCCATGTCGTGGATGGAAAAGTCCCAGATACACTTAGGAGGTGCTTTTCAGAGGTAATTTTTAAAATGTTTAATTTATACATACTCTTGACAGATTTTGAACTACTTTTAGACCCATGTTGTTTAAAGGTGTGAGTACTAAGTTACAGTTATGGATACTCTTGACCTAGAAATAGGTAGATGGTTTCTCAACACTTTGTATAACTATTATCCATGCATATATCTGGTAAATAAAAACTATTAAAATATATTAAAAAAAAAAAAAAAAACAAACAATTTGTATAACTAAAAGGCTGCTTCCGTGCCTGTATTATCAGAAGATTAGCTGTCATACCTGTAACAAACTAGTTGTCTTAACTTTCTGCTTGAACCTTTGTTTTTTCACTGCCACGATTAAAGAGACTTGGAATTTGAAATTTAAGATTCACAGAGTCTTGGTACCTGGTATTGTTATTTCTACTGGCTGAGGAAGCTAAACATTATCACTTGATAACACGTGTATCTATCATACTGATAAAATCCTTTTTATCACAAACAGTCCTGTTATAGTTATTACTATTTTTGTTTTTAGTGTTTTCCTTCAATAATTTGAGTGTTATGTTAAATAATCACAATTGTACTTTGTAGGGTTTAACAGTAACACAATGAATTTTTGGCCTGTTTTGAGTGAATTAATACTCTACTTTATTTTATCATTTATTTATAGCTTTCTTTTTAAAATTTTGATTTCTTTATTTTCTCTCAGAGTTTCTTTACTCATTGAGAAAACAAACATAATTATATAAATTATACATATGAAGCCATATAAAACATTTTTTTTTTTTCCATCATGAGTCTTTTAGAATTGTCTTGGATCACTGTATTGATCAAAATAGCCAATTCTTTCACATTTTATCATCCTATTCATAAGTCACAGATATGATTAATTTGTATTTCATTTCATCTCATTTTCTTTTGTTTTTATTTCTTTCTCTTTATCCCATCCTTCCTCAAAAATCTTTCTTCCAACTACTGCCTACCCCTTTATCTCTAAATCCTCAGTCCCCCAAATATTTCTTATTCCCTTTTTCTCCTATTTCCCTGTTGGGCAAGATAGATTTCCATACCCAACTGAGTATATATTTATTATTCCCTCTTTGAATCCATTAAGATGAGATTAAACTTCAAACATTGGTTCCTTCCTATTTTCTTTAGTGAGCTTTAATATTTATTTTACCATTTGGCCAGTTTTGTTTTTTAAGGATTATTTTTCTTCATTGACTTTTTGTACCTCCTTTTCTATTTTGCTGTTTTGCTTTCTAAATAGTTTTTTCCTTTGGTGAATTTTTCTACTTACTTTTTTATTTAGCTTATTCTATTTTTTAAGGATTTTTGTGTTTCTTTTATCATTAGACTATAAATTGTCTTAAGTTGAAAAAAATGTCTCTTGATTGTTCTGCCTTTCTAGAATTTGATATGAGGCATTTTTTTTTAAAATGTTAAAAGTTATTCAACTTTAAAGTTGTTTGGAGAATATTTGGAGAGTGCAGCTGGGTCCTATACTGCTTTGGAATCAGCAATTTATAAGTGACTTAGATTTCTGTGGAGAAAGAAAATAGAGGTTTGTTATTTCTAAGTACTACTTATGGATGTCTTTGTGTTTTTAATTTGGTAAGTGGTTTTGGAACTAAGTGGGTATTGCTTAGAAAGGGAGGGATGTTTCAAATCTAAATATTTATTGAGTGCCTAGGCATTGTGGTAAGCAGTGGGGAGGAATGATAGAAATTGCATAATCATTAATGACCTAAAGCATATAAATAGCTACTACTTAAATTGTAAGAGGAAAAAAAATTATAAGAGATTATCAAAATTTTCTCTCTCTCTCTCTTTTTTTTTTGAGTAATACAATTAAATTGTAGAAGAGGTTAGAGAAGGAAATTCAGTTCAAATTTGATATGGATGATCTACACACATAAATGATATTTCAAAATGTGTTTTTAGTGTTGAAAAATAATCTACTTGTAGTGTTAAAAAAAAAAAAGTTGAAAATACAGTTTTTCATTGTGTATCAATGTGTATAAATCATTGTTAATAATTTAGTGAACACCCACTTCTAAAGAATGTTAGAATTAACAATTCTGTACACTCTATTGATAAATTCTTCCATGTAAGACTTCTAGTGACACTCCTTCCAATTTAGCGGTTTTGAGCCAATTACAGAATTTCTGTTTATCAATTGGTTTAACTAGCATTTCTTTATATTCATTAACAGCTTACCATATGCCAGGACTACATAAACTTTCTCCATTTGTGATCCTTTTTTCATTAAAGAAAATTTTACGTGATCCTGAGTATGTAGGTATATAAAAATTAAACATTTACTGATAATAAAGCATAATTTTGCGACCCTCACCCCCATTCAGTTATGAGATTCCACATGGAGTTGCAGACCAGGGTTTAAGCTGGGCTTCTTAAACTAGCCAGGTACTTTGTTAAGTATTTGAATAAACAAAGGAAGGCAAAAATAAATCCCTGCTCTCAAGAACCTCCCAGTATAATGGAGGAGACCAAAAAAATTATGTACAGATAAGGAAATGTGTGTGTGTGTTAAGGAAGATTTGGAAAAACTTCTTTTGGGAGGTAGGGACTTTACGTGAAATTTGGTGCATATTCTAGAACTGTTAGGAGTTTTATAGAAAAAGAATTCCCCATACTGCTGCCTGCCATTCTGCCAACTTCAACATTTATTCACTGAACATCCAATCTAGTAAATTTCAGACTACTTTTCTGCAGAAAAATTTCTGTTCCCCATGATTGGAATCCAATTCCTTCTCACCTATATCTAGTTTGATATAGGGAGGCAGCAGGAAGGTCTGCAGATAGTGATTCTTGTTTGTCCATATGCAATCTACATAAATACCACTAAGAAAAGGTGGTGCACCAGGGCATCAGGAGGTCTCACACCTATACCCACAGCATCAACACGACCACATCTGGGGTACTGATGGGGAAAGCTGACAATTGCCTGGCAGCTTTGTTACCTGTTATCCAGTTCTAGGTCACAGATCCAGGGTAGATCAGAGCATGGTGGTATGGCCTAAGGGAGGCCCTGGATAGAGTACCTAGAAAGGAGAAAATTCAGAAACCAGCCATTAACATTGTGACTCATATCCCAGATACAGAGCTGGTTCTCATTTCTAGCATCTACTCCTTCCTGCAGAAGAAGAACCAGAGCAGGAATCCCAGATCAATTCTACCTTTTTGTAGCAATAGAGCTTTTCATCTTGCTTTTAGGGGCTATTTAGCAGCATTCTAATGTTGCTCAAATCCAAATCCAGGTCAGCAACTTGTAGAGCTCATACTTTACCCATAACACTTTGACCTGCAGAAGACTACTTTAGGAATACTGAAAACTTGGAAGCCCCCCAGTCTGTCCCTGTGATCCTGGAATTACACAATACTCAAATACCTCAAGAAAGCCAGGATCCAACCAACTTAGACCTGCTCTTCAGAAGTACAGAGAGTCCAATCCTAATAGTAAGTTTGAAG
The DNA here is from genome assembly GCF_048593235.1 of Sminthopsis crassicaudata. NCBI lineage: Eukaryota > Metazoa > Chordata > Mammalia > Dasyuromorphia > Dasyuridae > Sminthopsis > Sminthopsis crassicaudata. The sequence goes on from NC_133620.1 coordinate 369,394,781, forward strand.
GTAGTCAGTAAATAAACATTCATTAAGTATCTATTATGTGTAAGGCACTTTATTAAAGGATAGGGATACAAAAAAGAGGCCAGAGTCTCCATACTTAATGTATTTGTGATCTAATGGGGGAGATGAGCAAAAAAATGTGTGAGCAAACTATAAGTAGGAAATAATTAAAAGAAGAAAGGTGGTAGAATTAAGGGGGGATTGGGAAAAGCTTCCTGTAGAAGATGAAATTTTAATTGGGACTTACAATTTAGGAGGCAGAGATGAGAGAGAACTTTCCTGGTATAGGATATAGTAGGGTAAAATGACTGGAGTTCAAAAAAGCAGACCTTATTTGTTTAACAGCCAGGATCCTAGTGTTTCTGGATTCAAGAATATGTAGGTGAGAATTAAGGTGGAAAAGTGGAAAAGTAAGAGAGGAGATTATGTTCTGAAGAGCTTTGAATGCCAAACAGAGCATTTTGTATTTGTTTCTGGAGTTAATATTAATAGCTAGTCAGTGTAATTTATTAAGTAGAATTTATTGAGTATTGTGAGGGCGATATTGTTGGTATTCAAGGAGGATCCCCAAATCTTCCTTGTTGTTGGGATTCCAGACAGATGTCACAATGTGTCTCAAAAGAATTTGTAAACTTGGGCTCATCTCCAAGTCAAGGGGCAAGATTTATTATGATTGTAATGCCAATTAGAGGGGGCTAAATTACAAAATAGTAAAGAAACAGGTGCAAGAAAGTAAATGTATAGAGAAAAGTGAGGACTAGGTGCTATCATTTGGATATAAGAGAGATAACTTAGAGTGAAAAGTTAGGAATGACTCCTAGATCTGTAATCTGAGTGCATGGGACAGTAGTTGTGCCCTTCACAGAAATAGTTAGGAGAAGGGAAAAGGGGTTAGTGTAGGTATAGAGGAAAGTTATAGTTCCAATAACTCTGTCCTTAAATCCTGAAGAATAAGCATCATAAAGTATCTTTTAGATAATGTTTGTCCAACTTTTGACATACTTATTTTCCCTGAGCAGTTTGTCATTTAGGAAAAAGAAATAATGTCTACCTTATCAATATGTTAAATTGACAATTATCAAGGTAGTCTAGCTGAAATTCACCATCTCATGTACTTAAAATAAAAACTTCAGCTGCCTAATCAGTCACTTAATTTTGGACTTGTCCTTTATTCTTTAAGCTTCAGTTTCCTTATGTGTAAAATGAAATTAAGTATACAAGCATTTATTACCTACATACTTCCCTGCCAGACACTGTGCTGAGCCTTAGGAATACAAAAACAAATGTTGCAGCTAGGTAGGTACAAGACACACACACACACACACACACACACACACACACACACACACGAAAGTCCTTAGCATTAAGGAATATCAGAAGTGGTTTCATGCGAAAGTTGGATTTTAACTGACACTTGAATGAAGTCTAGATGGCAAAGGGAAAGAATTTCAGGCCTGAAGGAGAGCCAGCAAGGTGAATGAAGACATTTGGTCCCATTATCTTCTAGTTCTCAATTCCTTGATATTTGATTTTTATCTAATAATAATTATATCGAAAAGATTGAAAGTTCCTTGACAGACTATATTTTTCTATTTGTTTCCCCAGTGTTTTAGCATAGTGCCTGGCATATATTAGTTTTTCAATGTGTGTATTGCAAATACATAATAATTTTTAAACATTTTCACTATATTTAAGCAATTCATTAGGTGGTTTTTTTTTTTTTTCCCCCCGTGAAGCTGGGGTTAAGTAACTTGTCCAGGATCACACAGCTAGGAAGTGTTAAGGGTCTGAGACCAGATTTGAACTCCGGTTCTCCTGAATTCAGGGCTAGTGCTCTATCCACTGCGCCATCTAGCTGCCCCAATTCATCAAGTTTAATAAGACTTGCATTGTCAGTAAAAACCTGTCAATTTGAACTCTAGCACAATCTTGTTTATTGTAGTTGTTTAATAATGCATATATGATTGATTGAATATGCACAGTTAAGTTTAATTCTGGAAATATTATAAAGAATCTATTCTGCATGGAGACACAATTCATGGAAGACACTGTCTCAACCCTCATGGAACTTTGGTAAGAGAATATGGAATAAAGATAAATAATCACAGTATTAAAAAGTTTATGAAAAATTATGAAAGGTGAAAAACAAAAAGCTACGTGAAACCACTTTTGGCTAGGATTTAGAATACTTTCTTGGAATTTGTGTAAGATAAGGCTGGACTGGTAGGGTCACTCTATATAATAGTGAACCTTTCCTATCAGACAAAGTTATAACTTAGGCAATAATCACTAAATATTTTTAAATAAGTAGAAAACTATTATGATCATATCTATAGGTAGGGGAATATACTGTAGTGGTATGAATGATAAATTAGTATAAAGAGAGAGTAGAGGTGGGAAGACACATTAGGGGATTGGTTCTCTAATCCAGACAATTAGTAATGAGAATTCTCAATTCACCGATTGTCCTGGAATAGAGAAGAAGATACAGATTCAAGATACTGTGGTTGTAGAATGAATGGTATTTATTAATTTATTAGAGATGATAAAAAGTCCAAATTTGTTTCCTAATCCCCTTTTTCATAGTATTCATATACATTGTGCCATATCTTAAACACATACTTTCTAGTTTCTTTATCCTTATGCTTTAGTTCATATTACTCACTTTGCTGGAAATCTCAGTCCCTTCTTCCCTGTTTTCACACCTATTAAAAATTTTCAAGGTTTTTCTCAAAAGCTACTTCTTCCCAGAAGCCTTCTTTGATTCCACATGTTGCTGATCTTTCTTTGGGTCGTACATAATGCTTTGATTATATATTTTTATAGTTATAATAACTAATATTTAAATAGTCTTTTAAGATTTGCAAAATACTTTACTTTTGTTGCCTCATTTGATCTTCAAAATCCCCATGAGTTAGGTGTTATTATTGTTTCCATTTGACAGCTGTAGAAACTGAAGTTAGTAGTGGCTAAAGTGACTTGCCCTAGGATCACATAGCTAGTATTTGAAGCAGAATTTAAATTCAAGTCTTTCTGACTATATGTTCAGTACTCTATCCTCTGCAATTTTTAATGTGCTGTAATGTTCCTTAATTTGGAAGAATAAAATGTATATGTTCTATAATCTATAATTTTTTCTCTTGGTCAATTTATTCTTATTCTTATTTCAGGGTGAAAAAGTCAACTATGAGAAGTTTAGAAACTGGCTGCTACAAAATAAAGATGCTTTCACTTTTTCCCGATGGCTGCTGTCTGGAGGTGTTTATGTTACTCTCACTGATGATAGTGATACCCCTACTTTCTATCAAACTCTGGCTGGAGTCACACATTGTAAGCAAATGTTATTTGTTCTTTTTTTTTTTTTTTTTTTTCCTGATCATTTCCTGCATTGTTAACTGTAAAATTTTACAATTTTTAGAAACTTACCATTGGGTCTTAGTGATATTGATTTGTCTGGTTGCAATTTGATTTGTGTCTTTGGTAAGATTCTTGGCAGTCAAACATTGTTCTGAGGGAGTGATAGGTTTCTTGTCTGACTCAACTTCAGGTCTATAAAGTAGTGACATTTTTGTTTATGTTTGGGTTCCTTTTTTTGAAATAGAAATACAGTCACTTTGGTTTATCTCCTTTCTCTATTCATTACTACCACTTTCTTGGGGATGGACAGACACATCTATTGGTTTTCCTATGATAGATGGGTTGGAAACACTTGCTTTCATTTTTTGATGTATATTGGATTCATGTTTTCCTATGTTTAATCAGAGTATGAGTGTGCACTGTTTGAATAAGTGGTGTTTGTGACCTAATGTAAGTGTAGGATCTGCAAGTTTCTTCTAAGTTCTTAACAAACTTTTCCATATTAATGTCTCTAAACTCATTAAAAATGACATGAAATCTCAGGGGAAGTCTAGCTGACTTTACAGTTACATTAAGGATTGGAGTGCAAGTATTTCCTTTTGGAATTTAATCTCTGGATTTGGGAAATACATTAATTTTTGGAGGTTTGCTTTTTAAAATGAAATTAATTGAGTATTTTCTTTTTCTTAAGCTAAATTTTACCCTAAATTCTAACAAACAAAAAGAAATAGATATAAAAAATATTGTTCCCAGTAAAGTAATTTTTTGGGTGACATTTTCAAAATTATCAATGAAATCTGTATCTTAATTATATCAAAGTTTGATTTCTCCTGAAGTTAAGAATGTGGTAGTTTTTAAGAATGTAAGCATAATTTCAGGCTAGGATTTGGAACTCAGAAAAATAATAATTTAGTCTAAATACCAATCAGTCAGCAAGCATTTATTAAGCCATTACTATGTTTTCAGGACTGAGGACACAAATGTTTGAGATTTAAAAACAAAAGTGACACTTATTTTAAGAAATGGAGTTGTATTCCAAGTATGAACAAAAACATGGAAACAGGAGGATGTGAAATAATAAGGTCCAAGATTAAGTTGAGTTGATGAGGTCAGAATCAGATTGAAAAGATTGAGAAAATGGTGAAAGGTTAGAAAGTAGAGACAAGAAAAGTTGATTTCCTCCTTTCTTTTCCTTTTTCTTTTTTTTCTTTTTTTTTTTTTTTTTTTTTTTTTGCTTTTTCTTTTCCTTTTTCTTTTTCTCTTTCTTTCATTTCTTTTCTTTTCTAAAAAAAGATGAAGAGATATACATTGGTGTTAGGATTACTAAGTGAGAACTCGGGTTGTCTGGATAGTGACAAGGTGAGAATTCAGGTTGTACAATTACAAGGTGAGAACTCAGGTTGACTTGATGGAAGGAGCAAGCTCATTGGCTGAGGTGGTTCTTCCCAGAAGCCCTTGCATTATCCCACGCCCATTCTCTGGGAGAATAAAAGAGAGGACTCCCAGAGATAAAAGAAGACTCTGCATTGCATCAGGCTTGACGGGGCTCCCTGCAGGAAGGGAAGTCACTTCTCTGGACAAGAGTTAACAGCAACTGCCTGGAGACAACGGTTCGTTACAGGAAGAAGAATCTGTCGGAGAGATTTGAGTAGAAATAAAGGAGAAGAGATCCCTTCCTGCAGAGAGCCGACTTCCCTTCCTGCTAAGTTTTTTAATGGCATATTTTAGATTACTGGTCTGTAAATTCTGAGGATCATGACCTAAATCCAAGGTTCATGTGATCAGCCTTCTGGAGGATAAAAAGGAAGGTCACATTACTACTGCCATTTGAATTCCAAGGTTTGGAGCTTGTCCAAATCCAGCCACAGCTATCTTTATCTCCTGACTTGTCCCCAAGTTCTTCTTTCCCTCCTTCCTGCAAGTTTGCAAAACTCCCATTCTTGCCCTGTATTTTAGTCCCTCAGCATAGGGACTTGACTGCTACTGGTTTGTTTATTCACAAGAGTAGCTGTGCATCTTCCATTGGGAAAAGCTGTCCTTCCCTGCCATCTCCGGTTCCAGTTCTCTCCTTTGTGTCTCCCTATTCACCTTGTGGCTGAGGAAGGCATAAACAGGTCTTATATGGCTTCTGCTTCTGGAACTCTGTGCCTGAGGAGTTAGAACTCCAGCTCTCTTCTTTGAATTTTGGGTGGGACAGAGTGAATGGTGGAAAATAAACAGTGTATGGACTGGTTAAGATCCACATGGTAGATATTATTGTTATGTTTTCTTACTTCTGACCTGCCTCTCTTTCAAACTACTATTTTTGTCATCAGGATTGAAAACTTTGGTGTCATCTTCAGCTCTTCCCTTTTCCCCCCTCCATATATGTATAGTCTGTAACACTACATCATGTCTCTCACACCTCTCCCCCATCTTTCTATACATGTAACCACTAGTCTAGTGAAAAGTCTTGTCATCTCTGGTCTCTAATATATAGTAGTCCCCCCTAGGGAATCTATCCCAGGTAGCTTGTTGACATTCCTGAAAGAGCACTGGAGTCAGGAAATCCTGAATTCAAATCCTATCTCAGATAGTTTTACTAATTAAATGAACCTGGACAAGCCACTTAACCTATCTTTGTCTTGGTTTCTTCACCTGCAAAATAGAGACAATAATAGCAGTTGTTCACCTGGTATTGACATAGTGACATATTTGCAAAGTACTTTGCAAACCTTATTAAAGTGCTGTATAAATATTAGCTCTTACTCTTCTTCTTGTTCTTTCTCCTCTATTTATCCTCCACATAGCTCTTAAAATAATTTTTTTGAAGTGTAACTCTGATCATGTCATTGCCCTTATTAAGTATACTCCACTGGTTCCCGATTGACTTTAGTATCAAATATTATTTTATCTTTAATCTCTTCCTTTTTGAAGGTCTTATTTGGTATAAATTTTATAATGTACATAAATTTAATGTAGTAATATGTAAATGTACTATACATTGGGAATTCTTCAGAGAAACACAAAAATTCAATTCTCCAAGAGTGGAGAGCTTATTTTGATGTTGTTCCAGACCTCATCCCTTAAATTGTTAGTAAAATATATATTGTTCCTGCCCAGGGAAGCTGCTTGTTTATTAGGCTTGTTGTTTAATTATTTACTTAACTATTTATTTGTTTGTTTTGATCATAGCTTTTTATTTTTGAAATATTTGCAAGGATAGTTTTCAACATTCACCCTTGCAAAACCTTGTGTTCCAAATTTTTCTCCTTTCCCTTTCCACCGTCTCCTAGACATTATATGTTAAGTATGTGCAGTTCTTCTATACATGGTTCAACATATATCATACTGCACAAGAAAAATCAGATCAAAAAAGAAAAAAATGAAGAAGGAAGCAAATAAAAATTGAAAATACAGTGTTGTGATCCACATTGAGTCCCCATGGTCCTCTTGTTCTCCATCATAAGTCTGTTGGAATTGGCTTGAATTGAAAAGATAGGCCACATTATTTAAAAAAAAACAAAACACCCCCCAAAACTTTCTGTTTACATTACTTCTTATAGAAATATCAAGATAAAGCTAGCGTTTTAAAGACTGGTGATCAGGTTATTAGCACACCTATGCAGCTTGATTCTCAAGCTCACTTTGAAGATATGATCATTCAGCAATAGACATTCTCCACAAATAAAGAAGGATATACATTTGATGTGATTAAATATAAAGAACAGTATTAGCTAGTTTAGAAATAGAAAATATCTATTGTTAAAGCATCAGTGACTCCATTTAAAGTTGTTTAATGAGCCAAGGCATCTAAGAAACAAAAAAGAATAAGAATTTTTCATTTGTAAATAACATTTATGTTAGAGGGCTGCTAGTTTTAATCACGCCTCTATGTAGAATTATGGAATAAATTTTAAAGTCATAGTTAGTCATAGATGGCTAAGCACACTGTCATTTTAAATAAAATTCTGTTTCTTTTCACATAAATCACATAGAATAGTAGTGTAGCCATTTTAGAACAAAGTTAGAATAATTTGCTGATTTGATTTGCTGTTGTTTTGGCGTTTTTCATGGCATTGTCTATGTTTCATTCTTGTGAATTCAGAACTTTAAGGACTGCATTTAGTTTACCTTTCATTTTAATCAAATATTTATGCGTTATTACACTAAAGTTAAACTTGAACCAAAGGTTTGAGGTACAAAGACTTGAGCTAATAAGCTTAACCAAGCTTTCATTATAAGAAAAGCTTTTTATAAATCCTAACTTTTCAGTTTAATTATATATAGCTAGATAGTTTAATCTATTATGGATTTTTAAAAACAATGTTCTTCTTTATAATTAATTTATATTCATTATAAATGTGGGGGCAGCTAGGTGGCGCAGTGGTTAGAGCACCAGCCCTGAATTCAGGAGGACCCGAGTTCAAATCTGGTCTCAGACACTTAACACTTCCTAGCTGTGTGACCCTGGGCAAGTCACTTAACCCCAGCCTCAGGGAAAAAAAAATAAATAAAATGGGACATTATAAATGTGAATATTAAAATTATTTCCTTTTGGTTCAATATGCAGAAAACCTAAGATAATTTTTAAGAAGTAGTGAATATGTGTATTGTTTGATCTTGGGCAAGTTATTTAATTTTTGTTTACCACAGTTTCCTCAACTCTCCAATGGGAATAATAATAGTGCCTCCCAGAGTTGTGAAGATCAAATGAGATATTTGTGAAGTACTTAGCACAATGCCTGCCACATAATAGGCACTGTATAAATCCAAGGATTTTACAAAATATTTTATTTACACATATTCACATGTAGTCATATTTATATACAAGTATTTGAAAGAAGTTAATTGAAAATATTTTGTCATAAGAATACTCAGTATGAAACAAGGTACTGTGCTCTATTTTACCATATATATTTTTTTTTTATTAAATCTTAGAAAACCTATAAAACTGCCTTTTTCTTAGCTTCCCTGCTCACAATCTCAGTATTATCCTGAACTTCTCTATTCCATATATCCATTCATTTTCCAAATTTTGCCATTTCTACCTTTACCACATCTTTTGAATGTAATATCTTCTCTTCACGCACACACCTTATTTCAGGCCTTCATCATTATATGCCTAGTTTATTGCAAGAAACTCCTAATTGATCCTCTTCCCATTCCAAGTCATCCTGCATACTGTTATCAAAGTAATATTCTTTAAATACTTCATTTCATTCATATCAAATCTGACCATGTGATACACTCACCCCTACTAATTCAATTTTGGAAGCTTCCTATTGCCTCCAGGAAAATATATAATCCCCTCTGTTTTGTGTGTTAAGCTTTTTGTGATATCAATCCTATTTATATTTCCAGTCTTTTTACACACATACTTAAGTCAGTAATACTATCCAACTTGTTCTTCATATATGATGTTCCATTTTTTTCCTCTGTGCTTTTGTACTAACCACACTCCATTGTATTCATGGTGTCTCTTTTTAAGCATTGTCTTTTGCATGCAGCTTTTCCTGATTTCCCAAGTGTTAATACCCTCCCTACCCAAACTATTTTACATATATTTCTATTTTTCTATTTATTAACTTTATAATTATGCTGTATATAGATATGTATATATTTTATAAATACATACCATTTAGCCAAACCTATCTGTGTGTGTGTGTGTGTGTGTGTGTGTGTGTGTGTGTGTGTGTTTGTAAAGTTTTTCTTAAAAGATGAGTCTGAGACTTGCTGTTAATTCCTGGCTAAAAACAGAATAAAAGGTCTGTGTATATATATGGACATAGATCTCAATATACCTTTTTCACTTTTCTCATGTATAATTGTAATTGTCATAAAAATGGTTTAGGTAATTGGTCAAACTTTACAACATAATGGAAATCTATAGTCAGGAGCATATATTGTAGTAGTAAAAAAAAACATTTTTTTTTTTTTTTTGGGGGGGTATCTGTATCTTACTTTAACATGGTTGTTACTAACAATAAACTTTTAAAGTTTACAAAATAGCCCCTTTGTTTGTTAGTTGTCATTGCTTGTCTTAGTTCAGTTCTATAGAATGGCTGCTTCTCTATATATTTGATACTTGCGGTTACAATGCTTTTGATTTAGCTAAATGGTATGTATTTATAAAAATATATACATATCTATATAACACTTGGGAAATCAGGAAAAGCATGTGCCTTGAAGATGGCGGCAACACATTCAGAGGGGTGCTAAGTGTCAGAATCAGTTAGCCAATGGTATTTAGGGTGAATGAATAGTTGGATGTCCATAGCTTGGGGTCTGGAGGAAATACATCTATCAATAGGAATGTTAGTTCTCAGGAGGTTATGAAGAATCTTCAAGGAAGGTAGTGTAGAAGCATCGAGTGAGTTTGCCAGAATGATTTTGGAATGGCTATCCCACAGTTATTATGTGAGTAAGAGATCCTTTCTGGTAAGAAAACAGGGGATAGGTTAAAGTTATTCTTCTGGGGATTGGGGGTTTGCTAGTACAAATGGGGTGGCATCCAGGGTGGAGATGGTGACATTTGGGAATGAGGTTTTTGCAAATAATACATATGAGGGTGTTGAGGGCAAACCCAACAATTCTGAATACTCCACTGCCCATGGAATTCAAAGCCTGACTAAAGACTAAGGGTTATCTCCCCACTGATGGGGCCCCACAGACTGACATGGAGAGAGCTGGAGAGAAAATGCTAGGAGCAAAGCTCTCATCCTCAGAGTTGTTTAAGGTACACCTGGAAAAAGTAGAAAGTAATAAGAAAGAAAGAAAGCTAGAGTGAGGGAGAGGACACAGACAGTTTCACCTTTCTCTATCCAGTGTGTTTCTAGGAGTCCTGCGGAAGAGTAGTTTCAGGAACCCTAAAGGTTCATGGGAATATTCAGAAATGTCTGAGGGAGAAGTAACAGGAGTAGTTATTTTAGTTCTAAGAAAATGAGTCCAGCTGGGGAAACCTTCAAGTTTGACTGAATTTGGAGTATTCAGAATGACCTTATATGGTCCTTCCTAATGGGAGATTCTTCACCCAATTCTATCCAGGCATAGTTTAGTGAGGATTCTGTTGAGGATGTGATTCATTTTCTCCACCTACCCAGATTATTAAGGCCTAAGGCTACCAGGCAGGATGGAAAGAAGTAATCTTAAATGCCTCAACCCCCTTTTGAGTTATTTGAGAATGAAGGCTGGGTCATTGTAGCTCTTCAAAGGGTTGGGCAGGCCAAAAAGAAGTTCCCCCTGGCTTGTCTCTGGAATTAGAAACTGGCCTGAGGATGTTTAAAACCACCCAGAGGGAAAAGGGTGTGTCCAAGCAAAGGTCTTGGGGAGTTGGGAAATTAAAGGTGCCATGGTCAGGGGCAAACTGGCAGTAGCACGAGCAGCGCGCATATTTAATAGGAGAAATTTTTGCTGTCAAAAGTTTACTTTAATTTTTTTTCATATAGTCCATAAGCATGCAAAATATGAAAAACATATTTGGAGTCTGTATAAATGTTCACTCTCATTTCCTTCCCCGGTTCCAAAGCTTTAGTAATGTCAATGAGTTCAGCTTCCTGGGCAGAAGTGGGGTGTGGGGGGAGGGAGTGGCTTAGCCTCCAGGATGCTATTGAGGGTCACCACAGAATAATCTGCCTTTCTTAACTTATTTTCAAGAAAGCTGGACCCATTTGTAAACCATTCACTATCTGGGTTGTGAAGAGGAATGTCCCTTAAGTCACATTTGCTGGAGTAGATAGAATCTAAAGCTTCCTCACAATTATGAATGATGTCTCCTGACTGAATGTTGTCAAGGAGCAGAGGAGCACGGTTAAGAGTGTGGCACACCTAGAGACTCAACTTGGAGTGTCTAGTAGGAAAACCTGATAAATGGTAAGCCTTTCACTGGCAAACCACTGATGCCTTTTGGCTTCCAAAATGCTCTGAACCTGATAGGGGATTAGAACTTCCAATGGTTGGCCTAGGGTGAACTTAGAGGCATCCTCAATTAGAAGGGCTGTGGCAACCACTGCTCTAAGATAGGAAGATCACCCCAAAGACACTAAGTTTCTTTGAGAAGTAAGCAAGGGGCTTGGGATAGGGAACCAAGGACCCCTAGGACCTTGCTCTGCCTTCCATCAATATACAGTATAAAAGGCTTTAGGGCTAAGGCTGGAGCAAGTAAATCCTTCAGGGTCTTAACAGAGTAATAGGCAAAGTGGGTCTTTAGATAAAGAAATTTCATTGCCCTGGGTAGGGGAGAAGAGCTGAAAGTTAAGGCTACAGATCAAGATTTCATCTACATACTGGCAGGGCCTTTCCATATATGTGGGAGTTCTCACAGAAACCCTGAGCCACCTCCATGGTAAATAAGTTTTTCTTTTTTTTTTCTTTTTTTTAAGAGAAAAAACAAGACAATTCTTAATTGGTGGGAGTTATGTTTCCCTGGATTTGCCCATTCAAGAGAATCTTTAAGATCCAAGATAGAAAGCTATTGTGTCCCCTGGGATACTTGTATTGGGTTCATGGATTCTACTGACCTTTTGCTCTGATTATAGAAATTTGCTATAAGAGGAAAAAGCAGGGACATAATTATAATAGTGCCAAAACAGTTCCTACAGGCTTCAACATCCTTAGATCTGTATGATAGCTTATCATGGCAGTAATAATTCCACCTTACAGCCAGACTCAGAAAAAATCAGATGGAAACAAACAGAACTGGTAAACTGAGTCAGAAGGATCAAACCTTAAGCAGAGGCTAAGGTTGTCCTCGCAGTTCTTGCCCAGATCCCAGGAAGGCACCACTCTAAGTGATTTAGAGTATTTCTTTGGGGGGTTACAGACAATTAAATTCAAAACTCAAAAGAATATTAGTTAAAGTCCCAAGAGACTTTTTTTTTTTTTTAAATCTCTAATAGCAAATTTTATTCATTGCAGCTTAGGACTGCATACAGTATTTTTAAAAGTTTCTCATGACTTACACATGAGCTTTGTTTTATATGTTTAAACTTATTCTAATGCAAAGCATCAATCATACAAGCTTATAGAGTCTTAGTAATTACATTCCTTGTTTAGAAACTATAAATCCTAAACAGACTTATTTCTCAGGACCGATGACCTTGCTCACTCTGACGGTTTCAAGAAAAGCAGCAAGCTTATAAATTAAGGGGAGTTGACAGAGACCCCAGAGAAGGGGCTGAACTTGGTATTGCCCACCCCAACAATTCTTAGTGTTTTCATGGGCTGTGCTGTTTGATACCTCCCTCCACTTTGTGAAGGGGGGAAAGGTGTTGCACATCTCATAACTTGGAGGTGAGCTGATAAGGCTTTCAACTCATCCCTCTTGTTCCACACACAATAATTACCAATTTTAGATTTAACATGACAGTAACTCCAAATAACTTGTCTTAATAACATATAGTCTTAGCTGTAGCTTATATTTCCTTAAGTTTTTCTTTTGTTTTAGAGAGAAAATGACAATTCTTAAAATTGAGATAGAACAGATTTCAAATTGACTAAATTTTAATTAATGAGATTTCCCTAGATTCTGATTAAATGCCCTAGACAAATTGAATTGAAATTTGATTATTTTCCAATTCATGAAAATAATTTCTCTTTTGTGAGCCAAGAAAAGAGTTAAGGTGCCAGTTTTTACTAACAGAGCCCTAAGAAGTCTGACTTCAGATCCTAACTCAAAAGCAGGCTGTTTACCAGTGTTTTTAAAGTAGTAGCACATTGCTTTTCTGTTTTCCTAAAATTCCCAAACTCTTCTGTTAATACTTATCAGTGTAATTTACCTATCCATTTAGTGGGCTTTAAAATTGCTTTTACTACCATATCTCAGAACAAATTTCCAAATTACTTTACACACACATAGAAATCATTTATCTGTCGGTCATATCTTTAAAAAAATCCATAAAGTCATCATTTATGAAGTAATTATATCCAACAAAGCAGTTAACATTCATATAGCATGTTTTATGCTAAATACTTTTGCAATCATGTGATGTTCACAAAACAACTATTATTTTTCTTTACAAATAAGAAAACTGGGGAGAGATAAAATAATTTGCCATAAATTACATTGCTAATACATATCCACAATTGAAACAGAGAATGGTGGTCTTACCAAATGCAGAGGCTGACTAACTTTTCTCATTTTACATTGCCATGCTAGGTGGTACCAGGGTCAACCAAATTCTTCCTGGGAAATTCCAGACAGAATTTCTGCTGAAGGCTGAGGTGACTAGTACCAGGATTTCCCTTTGATGGTAGTTTTATGTGTCAGCTTCAGGAAATTCTGACCATTGGATCTTACCCTCACTCCTCCAAAACTGATTTGGGGAGGTATTTGGATTTTGTTGCTTTCCCTATTTCTATAGGTGAGGCAGAATTTGAATTTCCCTACAGTTTTGAGATGAGAAGAGTTAGCAGAGAGAGACTTGGGCTCATATTGATCTTGTTAGCAATTTCCACAACTGAGATGCTCTCAAAATCACTGTGGGGAGTGGAGTGGAGAAGGTCCCTTAATATTTTCTAGGGTGCTTTCCCAAAGGAGCAGAAGAGGGTCTCTGGACAATTTAGAAGTCAAGGAAGGGTTAGCAAAAAGTTGCTATTTACCTAGTGTGTTTTTTCTTTTCTTTTTTTTTTTTTTTTTCCTTTCAGAATGGGGTAAATTCCTAGAATTATCCCCAAAGTTCCAGGAATTTTTCTTGCCATCTTAAGATGATTAATTGCCAAATATCTTAATTATTCCTTTCAAAACTTTTATAATCTGCTAAGGTGTTATTTTAATTTTAATTAACTAATATTTTTGTGTAACTCCCAGCTTGGCCTGAGCCAAGGAAAAAAGTTAGGCTTTTTAAGAAATCTTCCCAGTATCCTAACTACAGCATAGAGGTTTTTTCTTGCTGGTTGTGTTTTAAATCTTTCCAGGTAGCAGAATCTAGCTCACAGAACAAACATGACAGAGACATTCTGCACAGAGACGCAGACACAGAAAAAATGATATGGAAGGGTACTGTCTCATTGATGAGATTAGATTCAGGGAATCAAAATTATGAGATTAGGGTTCCTGGTGGTCAGGGAGTTAAAGATGAAGTTAGTGGCAGGTTCAGGGAACCAAATGAAAACATTTGGTTCCCCCTAAGATTCAGCACAAGGTAGGGAATTGTGGGAACCCTCTTCTGGTGATGCAGAGGTTCTTTGTAAAGGAATTTATGAACCCAAAAAGCTAGACTGATAAAAAGAAGTTTTTATTGGCATTGGAAAGTCAGCCTTTGCTATGCATGAATAGAAAGGCTGAATTCCTTAGTGGCAAAGTCCCCACAGATGTAAAGTAGTGGAGGAGTCCTGGCATATAGAGAGAGAATTTCTAGTAGAGAAATCCCAATAAAAAGGTATAAAGCAGGGGTTCTCAAACTACGGCTCACAGGCCAGATGCAGCCCACTGAGAATGTTTATGGCAAATGGGCTGAGGACTGGAGACAGAGTGTGAGTTTCTGTTTTTACTATAGTCCGGCCCTCCAACAGTTTGAGGACAGTGAACTGGCCCCCTATTTAAAAAGTTTGAGGACCATTGGTATAAAGTCTCGTTAGGGAAATAGCTGAGGGAGATAAAAAGAGGGTAATGCTGAAAGAGAATATTATTTTATCGGGCAGAGGTTTTCTTGGAATAGCATGGTATAGCATGTTAGGTCCTTTGCAAAGGGCTAAGTTTAAAACTGGCTCTTTTTATAATAGAAGCCTTAGCTACAATTTGAGGGCTATTCCTGATGGGAGCTGGTCAGTTTGAGCTGGAATTTGAAAAGAATTGAATAAGTGTCTTTAATTCAATGGGAAGCTTAGTCAGTAGTGAGTATTATCAATGGAGGTGGTGTCTGTCTCTCAGGAAAACAGAATGAAGCTGTTAGGATGTTTTCCTTGGGCAGGGTTCCCTATAAAGGCCGGATTCAAGGAGAATCTGTCCTTCAAGGAGTTTTAGAGAGTTTTGGGTCTTCCTAGTCATCATTTTTGCCCAAAGTTATCCTATAGCACTTCATCTCCTGTGGAATCTCAGAGGAGGTGGAAAGGTGGTAAAGATTCCCTAGGAACTTTGCTAAAAATTACAAGAATTTCATTCCTCATTCAAAGAAAATTTTCTTAGTGTGGAACTCACAATGATCCAGATAAGCCTTCTCGCAGTGGCTTGGGGTGATCTGGCTATAGGATTGTGGGAGAAAAAACATGGGGAGCTTATCATGACAAGGAAGGAATCAACCCAGGGGAGGCTAGACTCTTCCCCTTCAGGCCCCCAAGTTTTGAGATTGGGAAGGGACACCAAAAGGTTGGGTTCACAGACTGGTGTCCCTAGGTGTCTCAAAAGAATTTTCAGGTTTGAACCCATATCCAAGTCTGGGGGCAAAGTTTATTGTAATAATATCACCAATTGAAGCACTCTAAATTCCAGGAGAATTGAGCTTAAAACTTGAAAGAAGGAGACAAATTTATCCAATTCATGCCATTGATGTGCTAATTTTATGGTTTAGAGATAGAACTTGAAGTGGTCTTCTGAATTTGGTTATCACTGACCAGCAAACCTAGGACTATCCTAAAGCCAGAAGACTTTAGCATCATTTACAGACAATATTATTAAAACTAGCATCCTAAGATTAAAGAGTCTCAAGATTACTAATATATCTTTCCTAAACTTTAAGGGAAGAAATATTCTTATTATGTATCATTCAGTGTAATATTATAGATATTATATTATGTTATGTTATATTACATTATATTATATCATATTATATATTTTTCTTATATTCCCAAGCCAAAAGAATTCTACAGTCATTGATAGAACAATATCTTTCTAGGGGCAGTTAGGTGGTGTAGTGGATAGAGCACCAGCCCTGAAGTGAGGAGGACCTCAGTTCAAATCTGGTCTCCCATACTTAACACTTCCTAGCTGGGCAAGTCACTTAACCCCATTGCCTCAGGGGGGGAAAAAAAAAACAAAACAGAACAATTTCATTCTTAGATCAGAGAGTCTTAGGATCACAGATTCCAATGCCAGAAGACTTAGAATCAATGATAGTTGGAACAGAAGCCCCTAAGGTCAGAGGACCTTGAAATTATTGCTGTCTCCCCTAGAAGCTTTGTTACATCACTATGATATTCCAGTACTATTCCTACAAAATAAAATTATATATTTGTTTTCTTTGCTACATAAGAATTTATAATTTTAAAAAAACATTCTCTGAATAAGTGTGAAATTCCTTAACTGGTCAATAAATTACCTAGTGAATTTTATTTCACTTAATCCTTACTTCATTATCCTCTTAGTTTCAAGTGTCACTCAGTCAACTATTTGAAGCTTGATATAGGCCATTGATTTTAAGCACTGCTTTATGTAAAAGTGATTTTAAAAAATGCTTTGCTTAGAGGGAAATATTTGGATTTTCTGCATAACATTTTTGATAGTAATCTGTGTGTCATTAGCAAGCTGTTTCTGAAGTTTGGATCTTATGACTGGGTTGGATTTGATTATGGATAGCCAAAAAAGGCCAAATTCTAGTTGCATTGCTGAAAATATGGTGCATTGTAGTTGTGAACGAGAGAGAATTGGACCTAATGGTGGATGAAGAATAGTTATTCTTATTTGTAATAAACCCTCTTCAAAAACAGATCAACCATAGGTAATTTAAGAATTGTCAGACTAAATTATCAAGAGAATTCTGGAAAGATGGTGGAGTGGCTCAGAAACTTTTGGCTCGCTAAATTTCCTTCACAAAAATTAAAAAAAAAAAAAAAAAGAGAGAGAGAACTTTGCCTTAGAGTGATTATAAAGCAGTAGAATAAAGAGCAGTTGGGGTAAAGCAATTATACTCTGAAAGACAACTTGACAAAACTCCAGAAAAGACTCACCTGAGAGAAGTACAGCCACCTTTACCTGTCTCAGTGGAATCAACAACAATCAGTCAAAAGCCCTGAAGGCAGCTGGGTTAGCTAGCAGCCACTCCCTCTGGAACTCATCTCTTAAAATTATAAAGGCAGAATAGAAGATTCAGAAATCCCAGGCATCCCATGGCTGAGATACATCCATGGCTGGCAATGCTCTGAGGAAGGAGATACATGTCTGGTGAAGTAGCAGAAGGGTCAGGACCCTGTTATTTGAGGACACTTGTGGGAGAGTAGAGTTCCTGCTTTCAGTTCTAAGTGATGAGGTTTAGATTTAGAGAACCAAAATGAAATCAGGGTTTCTGGTGGTCAGGGAGTTAAATGATAAGGTCTAATAGCAGGTTCGGGGTTCAATGAACCAAATGGAGAGGTTTGGCTCCCCTGCAACTCCTTGGGATTTCGCACAAGGGCAGAGTTTTGGGGACTCCCTTCTGGCAGCACAGAGGTTCTCTGTAAAAGAATTTACAGACCCGAAAACATTGATTGATAAAAGGGTTTATTATGGGAATTGGAAGTAAGGTTAGAAATCCTGCCAGAGTGGCATAAGGTCTGGTTAGGGAAATAGGTGAGAGTAAAGAGAGGATGGCACTGGAAAAGAATATTATTCCAGAGGGCAGATATATGGAAAATGGAGTTTTGCGCTGAAAATGCAGTTCTCAGTGGACAGAAAGTCCTGGCAGCAAAGGGAGCTGCCAAGGGCTATCTGCAAAGACGTTAGTTGATGGAAGCTCATTATGTTTGTTGTCTTGGGTGGGGGTTGCGAAACCCAAGCAGTTCAGAATCAGTAGGGGCTGGGCAACCCAAGCAAGTCAGAATGGGGGCTGGGATAACTGAAGCAGATCAGAACCTGTGTGGGCTGGGAGAGCCCAAGTTGGCTCAGCTCCAGTGGGGGCTGGGACAAGCCCGGATGTCCTATTGGAATTCAAAGGGATGCTTTTGACCAGGATTTGTGAATCAAAGGCCCTGGGCATCCAGGAAAGAGGATTTTGTCTGGGGAGGTTATAACTCAGCCAGGAGGGGCTGGGAATCTGAAAGGAATCACAGATCAATAGGACATACAGTTTCTTAAAGGGACCACAACCCACTTCAGAACCTCTGCAAAGAGAGGGTTTTATTTTGGCTCTTTTTATGATGAGAGATTTAGCTGAAGGGGGTTGTGGGTAGAGTCCCAAGTTGGCTTTAGCTGGGTTTCAGCTTGAGCTAGAATTTGAATTGAATTCAATGAGTTTCAGAACTGAGCCAACCCCACCCAGATAACAAGAGTGAAACTGTCTCTTGAGGCAGAGTTGAAAGAGATTTTCTCCTTCTAGGATTTTCAGAGTTTCTGGGTCCCCTCTTCATTAGGAAGAGAGGATAGCCATAGTTTATATCTACCAGAGGGAGGGAAGTAAGAGCATTTGTAGGATTGTATGGTAGCCTTGGTTTTAGGAGTAGGGCACCATTCTCTGTCCCTCAGGACTGGAACTTGATTATATTAA
The DNA here is from genome assembly GCF_048593235.1 of Sminthopsis crassicaudata. Taxonomy (NCBI): domain Eukaryota; kingdom Metazoa; phylum Chordata; class Mammalia; order Dasyuromorphia; family Dasyuridae; genus Sminthopsis; species Sminthopsis crassicaudata. The sequence goes on from NC_133620.1 coordinate 369,413,506, forward strand.
TAGCTGATAAAAATGGAATAAAAATAAAAATTAATTTTTTTTATTAAATTTATAATTATAACATTTTTTGACAGTACATATGCATAGGTAATTTTTTACAACATTATCCCTTGTACTCCCTTCTATTCTGAATTTTCCCCTCCTTCCCTCCACCCCCTCCCCTAGATGGCAGGCTTGCCCATACATATTAAATATGTTATAGTATATCCTAGATACAATATATGTGTGCAGAACCAAAAATTTTTGTTGTTGTTGTTGTTACAAAGGAAGAATTGGATTCATAAGGTAAAAATAACCTGGGAAGAAAAACAAAAATGCAAACAGTTTACACTCAAAATAAAATTTATTAAAAGCATTAGCTACTATGGGAAGAAAAAAGAGCTGGGTTCATATTTAGAGGAAGATAGTGGAGCTAAAAAAGCCATTCATTTTTCATTGAGAAACATCAAATGGTTCTAAGAACAAAAGTTCATGTAAGAACTCAAAAAGGACTTTAAAAGTTAAATAAGAAAGATTGGTGAAAAATTAGAGTGAAAAAAAAGAGCAATTCAAAAAAATTCAAGAAAATTAAGACAACTAACTAAATAAGGAATCAAAAATTTAAGGAAGAAAATAATTCCCAGTGGATAGAGTATCAGCCCTGAAATCAGGAGGATCAGAGTTCAAATCTGGCCTCAGACACTTAATACTTCCTAACTGTGTGACCCTGGGCAAGTCATTTAACCTCAGTTGCCTTAGCAAAAAACAAACAAACAAAAAAAGAAACCAATAATTCCTTGAAAACTAGAATTGAACAAAGTGAAGCTCACCAAGAAACAAAGTCAAAAAAATGAAAAAAAAAAAAATAGAAGAGAATATAAAATATTTCCTGAGAAAACTACTCTTGATCACAGATTGAGAAGAAATAATATAAAATTAGACTACCTGAAAATTACAAAAAAAAATTTTTTTTGATACAGTATTATAAGAAATTATCAAGGAAAAGTTCCTTGAAGTTCTAGAACAAGATGACAGAGCAAAAAAGAAAAACAAAACAAAAAAATCTCTATGATCACTACCTGAAAAAATATTTCAGGAGGAAAACTTATAGGAATATCATAGCAAGTTTCAAAATTCCCAGGGAAAGGAAAAAATATTTCAAGCAACAAGGGAAAAAATATTAAAATATCATAGAGCTACAATAAGGATTACATAAGATTTAGCAGTTGCTATATTTAAGAATAATAAGAATAAGAATGTAACTTACTCAGTAAAATTAAGTGTAATCCTGAGTGGGCAAAAAAAGGATATTTAATGGGCTCAAACACTTTCAAGTTTTTATGACAAAAACTCTGGACCTTAATGGAAAGTTCAATATATAAGATTTATAAAAAATATAAAGTAAACATTAAAGATATATATTATAAGGGACTCAATAAGATCAAATTGTTTATATGTGAAAATGTTATCAGTATTCTTATGACTCATCATTATTTGAATAGTTGGGAAGAAAGACTTGGACCTTGAGCTAGGGGAGCAGCGAGGTGGCGAAATGGAGAGAGTACCAGCCCAGAAGTCAGGAGGACTTGAGTTCAAATGAGGCTTCATATATATACTTAGCACTTCCTAGCTGTGTGATCCTGGGCAAGTCACTTAGTCCCAACTGCCTCAAGGGTAAAAAACTGGTTGTGGAGAAAAAAAGGAGTAAATGAGGCATGAAAGTAAAAATTGATTCAAAAGAAGCAAATGGTGGGGGAGGTCAGGTAGTACTGAAAACTTTTTCACTGGGAATGCCTTAAAAAGGGAATAACTTACATCTAGAAGGGTATGAAATATCTTATTTCAGAAAGAAATATGAGGGCAAGGGGATAGGTGTGGGGAGAGGATAAGGGAAGGACCCTTATGCAGCTGGGTAGGTTAGGGAGTAGGGCCTAAGGGCAAGATAATATGAGTAGAAGTAAATTATGAGTGAGGAGAGATATGGTAAGTAGGGTGAGGAAGATAACAGAAAAATAGGAAGATGGAAATCTTGTGTATTTACAAATAAAAGACTTATGTATTTTATAAGTAATTGTAGCTTAGTATGTGAGATGAATTTACTCATTTTGATTCAATAATATGTTGCTTTCAGGAAACACAGTAAAAATGAGATACAGCTAAAAATAAAAGCTGTAGTAGAATTGTGTAAAAAAAATCACTGATAGTAATCACTATTTTTTTTTTTTTTTTTTTTTTCCCTGAAGCTGGGATTAAGTAACTTGCCCAGAGGCACAAGTCTAGGACTTGTTAAGTGTCTGAGGCCAGATTTTAATTCAGGTCTTCCTGATTTTGGGGCTGGTCCTCTATCTACTGCACCAACTAGCTGTCCCAGTGTAATATACTTTTTTTTCACTTTTATTTTTTTTTTTATTATAACTTTTTATTGACAGAACAGATGCATGGGTAATTTTTTACAACATTATTCCTTGCACTCACTTCTGTTCCGACTTTCCCTTTCCTCCCTCCATCCCTTCCCCTAGATGGCAGGCATTCCCATACATGTTAAATGTGTTATAGTATATCCTAGATACAATCAATATATGTGTGCAGAACCGTACAGTTCTCTTGTTGCACAAGAAGAATTGGATTCAGAAGATAAAAATAACTTGGGAAGAAAAACAAAAATGCAAAGTTCACACTCATTTCCCAGTGTTCCTTTTCTGGGTGTGGCTGATTCTATACATCATTGATCAGTTGGAAATCTTTGTCTAAGATAGCCACTTTCATCAGAATACATCCTCATACAGTATTATTGAAGTGCATAATGATCTCCTGGTTCTGCTCATTTCACTCAGCATAAGTTGATGTAAGTCTCTCGAAGCCTCTCTGTATTCATCTTGTTGGTCATTTCTTACAGAGCAATAATATTCCATAACATTCATATGCCACAATTTACCCAACCATTCTCCAATTGATGGGCATCCATTCATTTTCCAGTTTCTAGCCACTACAAAAAAGGCTGCCACAAACATTTTGACACAGGTCCCTTTCCCTTCTTTAGTATCTCTTTGGGATATAAGCCCAGTAAGTAGTAACATTGTTGGATCAAAGGGCATGCACAGTTTCATAACTTTTTGGGCATAATTCCAGATTGTTCTCCAGAATGGTTGGATTCATTCACAACTCCACCAACAATGCATCAGTGTCCTAGTTTTCCCGCATCCCCTCCAACATTTCATAATTTTTTTCTGTCATCTTAGCCAATCTGACAGGTGTGTACTGGTATCTCAGAGTTGTCTTAATTTGCATTTCTTTGATGAATAGTGATTTGGAACACCCTTTTATAATACACTTTTAATATAAATAAAGCAGATTTAAATAATTGAAGCAATATTTATTGTTAGTAGGTAAAATTAATATGATTTAAAATGACAAATTTAACTAGTTTATTCAATGCATCTCAAAAAATTAGCGCAAAAAGAAAAGAAAAGAAAAACCCTGATGAGGGAGAAAAGATGTGAAAGAAGGAAATTTAGCAGTATCAGATCTTAAATTATAAGATGGGAGCACTATTGGAGTATAAAATAGACAATTTGATTATTTTCAGTTAAAATTTTCTTGTATAAATAAAACCTCCATTACCAGAAAAAAAATTAGGAATGCAGGAAATTGAGGAAAGACTGTCTCTCACATAGAATGTGATTTGAGTTGGAATACTATTGTAGTGTAGGAAATGATAGAGCTGATTGATTTAGAAGATTATAGAAAGACTTGGATGTATAAATAAAGTTACTATTTGCTTCAAAAGAGATGACAAGTGGAAGTATGCATAGTACATGGCCTTACATATTTGTTTTACATGATTGTATATATGTGTATATATCTATAGATATTTATGTGTGTGTATGCTTTCATGTATGTATATTGTCCATTTGTGTTCCATTTAGTTCATAGTAGACTAGAAATCTGCTTATACAGCTGGGACCCTGTTAGATAAGCAGACTGTCATATCTTCATAGTCTAGTGGTTCCCAAAGGAAAAGAATACTGGTTTTGCTGCTTTGATTGTTCATGATTTCTCCTCCCTTCCCACTCCTATTTAGATGGAGATTTCTGGGTTTCTTCTTCACTTTGTCCCAATTTCATAAATAGGTAAACGTTTATTTGGATTGTGAACTCTTTGCCCTGGCTTGGAATTCCACATGCATGTTCATTTCTCATATAGATCTAGTTGTCATGCAATGTCTCATGGACTTGAGATACTGTTTTTGATTAACATTACTGTTGCAAACACAGTACTAAGCTGTTTATAAATATTTTCTCACTTTATTCTCACAATAACCATGTCAGTGTAGGTAGCATTATCATCACCATTTTCTTGGTAAGGAGTCTAAGAGACACAGATTAAGGGGCTGAGTCAGGGATACATGCTAGTTAATTTCTGATTCCAGATTTAGTGCTCTATTTATTACTCATCCAGCCACCTCCTCCCTCTACCTTTTCACAGAACGGTAACATTCTTGAGATATCCAGTGAGATATATGTTTTCAGATAGGGGCATTGTGTTGATTTATATTTGTTAGACTATAATATTTCTTAAAAGTAGGAGATGTTTACAAGAGTATAAGGAGCAAAAGGCAAGTCAATTACTAGTGACAGAAAAAAGAAACATTACTAAACTTTTTACTGCACAGAAGAAATTTAAAAAGTAAAAAAAAAACAGGAATAGGGTTGGTTTGTATTTTTTTACTACTTTGTGAAATTTTGTTTATGTGTAGATATACATATACACTTAAATTACATAGCAGAAGTAGTTTGTTTTTATAGATTATTTTAATTTTCTTTGAAAACTTAGTTAAGTTTTTGTATTTGAGAAAGCATAATCCTAGTGTTTTGTTTTGTTTTTTTACAAAAAACAAACAGCTTTTTTTCTTTCCTACAAACATTTTAACAAAATAAATAAATAAAACTTTTAGATCTACTCTGATGGTGGTAAGCTGACTTTCGTCTTAGCACTGCACTTTGATGATTGGAGGAAAGAATGAGAATGATGCCTCACTTAAATATTATTCACACATAGATCAATTCAGTACAACAGTGGCAACCCTTGCCATCTGTGAAAAGAGCTAGAATACAATTAGGAAAGCCAAAACAGGTTTTCCTTGCAGATATTTTCACCAATAGACTTAAACAGAGATTCTTGCCCTGAGGTTCATTGATAGATTTCATGGTACCTGTGAATTAGTTGAAGGAAAAAAAACATCTTTATGTTCACTGATGTCTAACTGAAATTTAACATTCTGTTCAATAATTGAAAAATATTCTAGGGAAAAGCACCAGCGGCTTTTCTACTAGATTGCCATGGTCAAGAACTCCTGATACCTTGTTTCTTACATATGCCATTAATATTCACATTTCTTTACCTCATAGACATGTAAAAAGATCTGTTAATTCCACCTCAGCAAACCATTATCTTCCCTTGTCATAATACCCAGTTTCCCGTTGACATTGCCTGAGTTCACATTCCTCATATCTTCCACCTGGGAAAAAATAGTTTCCTAATTTTTCTTCTTAACATTTTTGGTCATAAGCTGTGGTTTCATTTGTGTTGAGAACTCCCAGCATGACATTTTCTCTACAGAAGCAACAGTTGTCTCTTCTCCCCCAATAAATTTATGACTTACTTATTTTTTTAAAGTATTTTTTCACCCCTGAGGCTGGGGTTAAGTGACTTGCCCACGGTCACACAATTAGGAAGTGTTAAGTGTCTGAGGACAGATTTGAACTCAGGTCCTCCTGAATTCAAGGCTGGTGTTCTATCCACTGCACCACCTAGCTGCCCCCAAATATTCTTTTCTTTAAAATTTTGTATTCCAAATTCTCTTCCTCACCCATTGAGAAGGTAAGCAAAATTATAATTATACATGTGAAGTCACTTAAAATATATTTCCATATTATCTGTATTACTAATAGGAAAAGAGAAAATTCAAATTGCAACCAGAATTCCTCAGTTTTCTTTTTGGAAATGTAGCTAGCATTTTTCACCATGAGTCCTTTGGAATTGTCTTGAATTGATGCATTGATAGAGTAATTAAGTCTTTCACAGTTGATCATTATTACAACATTATTGTTACAATCTCCCAGTACCTTTTATTTCATTTTGCATCCATTCACATTGGTCATGCTATATTTTTTCCATAAACTACTCCCCTCAGCTGTTCCCTGTTGATGAACATCTCCTCAATTTCTAATTCTTTGTCACTACAAAAAGAGCTGCTTTAAATATTTTTGTATATTTAGGTCCTTTTAATTTTTCTTTATCTCTCATTGACCTGGATCTAAGAATATGCACTCTTTTTATAGCTCTTTGGGCATAGGTCCAAAATTATTCTCAAATGGTTCAACCAGTTCATTACTCCATCAACAGTTTATTGATATACCTATTTTCCCTCATTCTTTTCAGCATTTTTCATTTGTGACAGATGTAAGATGGTACCTTATATCTGATTTAACTTATTTTTCTCCAATCAATAGTGATTTAGAACATTTGGTTGAAAATAGCTTTGATTTCTTCTTCTGAAAACTCCTTGTTCATGTCCTTTGACCATTTATCAATTGGGGATTGGCTCTTATTTTTATCAATTTGACTAACTTGATTTTATATATAATGTAGTTTTTCTCTTGATCATTTTTAATTAGGTGTCTTTTTATGTTTGCTTTAATTGAGATCCTGATTGATATCCCTGCCTTTTTTATTTCTACGTTAGCTGAATCATATTAGAGTTTATTACAGTTCTTTATTTTGACTGTGTGTATCTTTCTGTTTCAAGTGTATTTTTTGTAAACAGTATATTGTTGCATTCTGGTTTCTAATCCATTTTGCTCTCCCCTTCTGTTTTATGAGTAAATTCATCCTGTTCATATTCACAGATATGGTTAATGTGTTTTTCATCTTATTTTCTTTTGTTTATTCTTTTATTTCCGGTCCCTCCTCAAAAATCTGTTAATCTACTCTTATTTTTACAGTTTCATACCTTCATATCTATATTGCCTTCTATTTCTATGTTGGCTAAGATAGATTTCTGTCTCCAACTGAACACGTATATTTTTTTTTCTTTGAATCTATTTCATTGAAATTCAAACATTGCTCACTCCCTAACCTATCCTTCTCTTCCTTTTTCTTCCTTTTGTGCCTCTTTTATGAGAAAATTTTACCATTCTGCTTTTTCCTTCCCACTTTTCCCAATGCATTTCTCTTTCTCACCCCCTCATTGTTTTTGATATGGGTGAAGGTCATCCCAACATTATTGTCTCACGCAAGCCCTCTGTCTATGTAGACTCCTTCTAAGTATCCTCATATATGACACCATATTTGTAGTTAAAAGAATTGAGTTAAAGCCATGGATCTTCTCAGCTATCTTTATGTCCTTGGAGAACTCATTTTCCTCTCTTGTGTAGTGAAGGGGGTTGAACTAAGAGATTTTTCACGTGAATTATATAGCCAAGGTTGGGAAGAGAATTTAGAGAGAAGGAAAAAAAGAACAAATTTTGGGAATCATACATATTAAGTTAGAAAGAGAATGAGCAGCAAGCAAGAGACAAAATATTTAAAAGTGAAAAGAGAATTTTGAGGATATTATTTAAATCAAGGGAGACACCAGAAAGAAAGAGATCAAAAATGTCTTAGATAAAAAACTTGAAGGAAGCAATAGAAAAGTAAATTCCTTTTCTTTATTTCTCCAGGGATAATTAATAACCAATTTCATCATTTCTAGTAATTTCCTTTGTGGCATATACTGTATCCTCTTTCTTTCGCTTCCTATTGCTATAATTTAGTTCAGGTCTGTCATTTGGATTACCAATCATTTTTCTGTATATTACTACTATATTGACCTCTTTTGAAACCCTTTTATCGCAAGATTCTTATTGAAGATCACAATGTTCAAACCCTTCCCTTGCTTTCAAGTTTTCAGTGTGCTTATCTTGCCTTATTAAAATGTTAACCAATTTGTACCTTTTCTTCCTGCATACTTTCTACAAATATTTCATGTTCATTCTCAACTGTATTTATATGGTTATCATCACTTGATGTTACTGTTAACTTTTCTATCTTTTAAAAGGCATAACTTAATTCCTAGTTCTTTTCAATGGATTTTTGCTACTCTTGGCCATCATTTTCAAACCATGTTTCTTACTATCCTCATTTCCCCTTTGCCCATCATTTGAATCTTTGTACTTTGCCCTTGAGATGTCAGATTCTTGTAGCTAAGCTTTCACTTAATTTTTCTGGAACAAATTCCTGAACAAATCATTTTCTAGCCATCATTTAATAAGCATATAGCCACATATGCAGCTTGCCCTTCCTTCTTGTTATGTGTTGTCTTCTCCCTTTAAAATGTAAACTCCCTAAGGGTAGGATCTGTTGTATCCTGCTTATTTTTATTTGTATTCCTTGAACTTCATACTTTGTTTGACCAATAATAAGCACTTAATAAATGCTTTGTGACTTGATTTTCAGTTCTTCTGAACTCCAATAATATTTGTAGTCTGTATCACACAATTTGCCATTTTAATTTTATCCTATGCTATATTCTTTGTCTTACATGTATTCATTTTGCCTTTCTTACTAGATTATAAATTCCTGGAAGGTAGGGATCACCATGGTTTTCTGTACCTAATATATTTCTTAGCATATAATAGCTACTGGTTTAATACTTTTTTGGTTTGACCCCAGATGTATTTGTAGTTTTTTCCTTTTATCAATGATAAGGAAATTAATTTCAAAATGTAACTATAAATCTAATTTATGATTATCCTCCTTATTCACTGATAAACAAAGGAACTACTGTCATTTCAAGCTATATTTATTTAAAAGATATTTCCTTTGTTTCCTTATCTTTTCATTCTAACTTTTAAAAGTTAGAATTTTTATTTTACTGATTTTGAAATTTAAATGCCAAATAATTTATGAAAGGAGAGATATACTTAGCATGTTATTTTTGTTTTCTTGCATCTTTTAGGCAATTTTAAAAAATTTAGACTATTTAAATAGCTCATGCTAACAATTATATTACTTGTTTTTTAAGCCTATTTTCTTTGTTAGTCATCTCAATTCACTTTTTCTCACATTTTAAAAATCATGAATTTGATTTTCCCCCCCAATGGGATTTTTTTTTTTGGTTGTTGTTGTTCCTATTTAATTTGAAGTCATACAGATATCTGATTTTAGCAGCACAATTAGAAAACAGAATGTTTAATTTGAACTTGTTGCCAAAATAAAATGACTATCCAGGCCACCAAACCTAGCTGGTTTACTTTTTTGTTTGATTTGCCTCTGTCAGTGGAAGAATCAGACATCATTGATCTTGAGAAACGCTATTGGCTGCTGAAGGCTCAATCCCGGACTGGCCGTTTTGATTTAGAGACATTTGGCCCTTTGGTTTCGCCACCCATTCATCCATCTCTGAGTGAAGGTAGGAGCCATTCTCATTGCCTGTAAATGTCCATTTGTTGAATTTTTCTCTTCCCAACCCACCCCCCATTCCCTAGATCAGTCTTCATTCATGATGCTCCTTAGCATGTTTTTTATTTAAATACTTTGTAATTCTGAGAAAATCTGTTAATGTGTGAAATCCTTTAGGGTGTAATTTTCTCTTCTGTCACTCAACACAAAGAGTATTTGAATGCTTTATCAAAAATTTACCAGAATAATATTGTTATACTATCTCATGAAAATGCTAGTTTCATTATATTTTTTACCTTGATCTGACCACATCTGGAATATTGCGTTCTTGGTGAAACATTTTAGAAAGGACAGTGAAAAGGATTGAAAATTATGTCCCATCATCATTATCTCTTGAAACATTGATTGAAGATGGTTAGTCTAAAGAATATAAGATTTATGTAGAACATTTTCTCTGTCTTCAGATATTTAAATTTTTTCATATACAAGAGAGATTAAACTTATTTTGCTTAAATCTTGGAGGGTAAAACAAGGCCCAGTGAGTAGAAGGTATATGGAGAAAAATGTAGAAGTAAAAGGAAGTACTTCTAATGAATCCAACAATGGAATGAATTGCCTGATTAGTAGTGAGTTCCTTACAACTGTTTAGTAGAGAGAGGCTCAATGAACACTGAGGATGGTGTAAAGGGCATTCATGCTTCATATAAGAATTTTGGTTAAGCTTACCAGTGAGATCCTTTCCAGTTCTGTGATCTGATGATTCAGGTCCCTTCCGACAAATTTTGCTGTTTGTAATCCAGCAATGTGAAACAAGAATTTTTAGAATGCTTGAGTTCTAAGGAATCTTAATATCTACTTCAGTTTCTTTATTTTATAAATGAGAGTCATAGAGATGATGTGACTTTGCCTAGGCTAGAAAGCTAGTAAAAATCAAATCTAGAATGTGAACCAGGTCTTTTGACTATGTTGGTTTAATCATGTTTCACTGCCTCACAGTTGCTACTCGACAACAGTATTTTACTTTATCTCCAAAAGAATAAACAATCATATCTCATATCTAAACAAGCAAGCTAAACTCATTTAACACTATTTATAAATTCTTTAATTCTTTTTCCTTCTGTTTCTTCTCATAGCCATTAAAAAAAAGGGGGGGGATACTATACTGATTATCTCATTCAGATAGAGAAAAAATATATTTCAATAGATGGGAGAGAGATCACACAATTAGTCATTCCAAATCATTGCATCCTAATGAAGAATATTGATATGCTAAATCTATTTGAAGACTAAAAGCCTACTATCAAATTCCAAATCTATAACTGTAATTTATAGGATTTTATTCTCAAAATTTTCTACAATATTAATCATTACTATTGGGATATTAACATATCAATAAACAGTATTATTACATTTGTTATACAGTGAACAATGAATATAAATTATATATCCAGTGTCAGAATGAGAAATACTAACATCTGAGCCATACATTTTAAAATTTATTTCTACTTATTTCAAGTCTGACAGGTTAGCTTTAAGAAGGGCAGCTAAATGGCACAGTTGATAGAACACTAGCCCTGAAGTCAAAAGGACTTGAATTCAAATCCAGCCTTAGACACTTACTACTTCCAAGCTGTGTGACCCTGGGCAAATCATTTAACCCCAATTGCCTGAACAACAACAACACATTTTTAAATACTTTGTAAAGGTATAAAATAACTTACAATATTCTTTGTTATTTCTTCTTCTATCTGTAGAATGTCTCCAAAATGCTTGAAAAAAAAATTTTCTTTTGGATTCTTAAAAAGTTCAGTCTTTAATTCTTTTATAATAGTTTCTTGATGCTTCCATAGATCTCTGATCTAATCAATGCAGCTATTCACTTATTGCAATCCTATCCTCTCCTTATCTTCTTATTTTTTTTTCCTTTTTGTTATCCTATAAATATTCCACAGAGGATCCACCTTATGAGAGAGGCCTTCCTCTAGGACTTTAACATTTAATGAGTATTGTTGCATTTCTCTGTATCTATTAAATCTTTCACTATAAGAATAGCAATCTTCTCTTACAGTGGTTCATTTTTAGTGATATTCTTCATAATATAGTAATTATGCTTCACTCTAATCTATTCATATGCTTTGAGTTGTCTGTTATTTTCAGTCATTTGGGATTATACTGATTCTTGATAATTCAGCATATCATATCATTGGAAATTCTCTCAAGTGGCATGATGAAGTTGAATTATTGTATAAAAGAATAGTTTAGAATCATTGAAGGTGCAACATAATTCTCTGAGCAATTCACTCATTTCCTTTCCTCATTTTAAGTTATTGGGCCAATTCATTTCCTGTTTTCAATCCCTGTGCAAAAATAACTATTGTGACAGAATAATTCATTGTACTGTCTGTCCATCCAATAGCATATCGCAATCTGAGAATGATAGTATGTTCTTCGACTAGTTTCTTGGTTTTTTCCCCTTTGTGAATTATTGCTAGGATTCCATTTTGGAGGTTTCTTTAGAACCTAAGACTTCATGCAGTCAACACAATGCTATCCACAAACAGGAACATTTGGAGGATCTTGCCAAATAATGATCGCAAGATTTAGTCTTCTTTAATCATTTGTGAATGCTCCCATTCCTCTCCTGTGTTTTCATTGATATCTTGAATACATGTACTAAGCACTGTCATAAAGATGTTATTTTTTAAAAGTGGGGGGGGGGCTTGTGGGAGAGGATATTGTCCATGGTTTTTTTTCTTGTTTGGCATGTGTCATTCTGTGAGGCCTTAAAAATCTTTGAGCCCTTTTAGAATGTCATTTTACTGTTTCTACATTTTCCTTCTCTATATATTCATTCAATTCAGTTCTTTTCTTAATTTTATCCTCTTAAATACTATTTCTACTTTTAAAAAATAGCTTTTAATTTTTCAAAATACATGCAAAGATAGTTTCTAACCTTCACCTTGCAAAACCTTGTGTTCCAAAATTTTTTCCCTCCCTCCCTTCCTTCCCCCTCCCCTAAACAGCAAGTAGTCCAACATAGGTAAACATGTGCAATTCTTCTTAACATATTTCCACATCTATCATACTGCACAAGAAAAATCAGATCAAAAAGAGAGAAAGAAAGAACAACAACAAAGGTGAAAATACTATGTTCAGTCCCCATAGTCTTCTCTTTGGATGCAGAGGACTCTCTCTCCAACACTAATCTATTGGAACTGCCCTGAATCACCTCACTGTTGAAAAGAGCCACATCCATCACAATTGATCATCATATAATCTTGTTGCAGTGCATACTGTTCTCTTGGTTCTACTCACTTCATGTAGCATCAATTCATATGTCTCTCCCAGGCCATTCTGAAATCATCCTGCGGATTGTTTATTATAGAACAATAATATTCCATTTCATTCATATACCATAATTTATTGAGCCACTCCCCCACTGATGGACATCCACTCAGTTACCAGTTCCTTGACACTACAAAAAGGGCTGTCACAAACATTTTTGCACATGTGGATCCCTTTCCCTTTTTTATGATCTCTCTGGGATACAGACCCAATAGAGGTGCTGCTTAAACAAAAAATATACAGTTTGATAGCCCTTTGGGCCATAGTTCCAAAGACTGTTCTCCAGAATGATTGGATCAGTTCACTTCACCAACATTGCATTAGTGTCTCAGTTTTCCCACATTTCCTCCAACATTAATCACTACTTTTTCCTATTATCCTAGCCAATCTGAAAGATGTAAGGTTGTCTTAATTTGCTCTTCTCTAATCAATAGTGATATAGAACATTTTTTCAATATGATTAGAAACCACTTCAACTTTTCAATTAAGTATATTAGATACTGAGATGTTAAAATTAAAAGGTATGCCTCTATCATGAGTGATGAGAAAAAAACTTGATCTAGAAATTCTTACATCTTTTCTATTTTATATCTTTTTGTTCTCCTTCAAGCTTCATCTGTCAAAACTTTTAGAATAAACAGATTTGATTGGACCTCAAGCCAAGCCGCCTATAGGCTTATTTGTCCCTCCATTCTTTTGTGATTTGTTAATCCTATGTTTTTAATTAACTTCCCTCCTTTCTCTTCTATAATGTTTTTGCAAATGTGCTTTTACTTGTGACTCACATTTATATAACACCTAAGGTTTGCAGTGCTCTTATCTTAGGTATGGGATAGTTATTTTATTCATGTAACACAGTAAATGTCAGAAATGGCTTTTGAACCTGATCTCTCATAACCATTATATTGTATTATTGCGATGGTCCGGTCTAGCTCCTCTGAAGGGCTCAAAATAAGTCCTTGTCGGATAAGGAAAAGTCCTTGCCCCAAGTTGTGGACACCAATATGTAATGTGCTGTTGTCTCCAGAAGCTGCCAATTGCTCTCTGGGAGGAGATCTGCTGTGTCAACTCAAATCTCTCTGACCCATTCTTCTTCCTATAGAGAGCTGACTTCCCTTCCTTCAGAGAGCAGCCTCAAGTCTGGTCCAGAAACAACTATTGTCAACCTTGACTGCATTGTTTTTATGCTTGGCAAGGAGATAATGTATTTTGCTATCTTAAGTAGTTTCTAGCTTCTTTTGACCTTATTGTTGTGGCAACTATTGTGCTTGTTTAAAATCAGTTAAATCGGGGCAGCTAGGTGGCTCAGTGGATATAGCACCAGCCTTGAATTCAGGAGGATGGGAGTTCAAATCTGGTCTCAGACACTTAATAGTGATAATCACAGTACATGTCTTTACTGTGGTCTGATTTCCATTTTGTATGTAATTTTAGTAACTTGCATATCTGATTTATCTTGCATCTTTTTTGCTCTCCTAGTTAAATCTAGAAATGCTTTTGAGGTGATCTGGCTTAGTTGGATCTCAAAGCAAACTCTCTAAAGGTTCGTATCTTGAACAGAAACATTTCATGGTGCCTTTATCCATTATAATCAATTATTTGGCCATAGCATCCTATGAAATTAAAAAAAAAAAATGAATAGGAAAAAGGGAAAGCATAAAAGTCTTTTTTGAAAATATTTGTTTTGAATTTGGATTTGAAATATGTGTTTAGGGGCAGCTAGGTGGTGCAGTGGATAGAGCACCAGCCTTGAATTCAGGAGGACCCGAGTTCAAATGTGGTCTCAGACACTTAACACTTCTAGCTGTGTGACCCTGGGCAAGTCACTTAACCCCAGCCTCAGGGGAAAAAAAAAAAAGAAAAAAAAAAGAAATATGTGTTTATATATACATATGTCTACGTGTAAAAGTATTTATATTTATATCTCTGCCTGCATATTTTTATATGTAGTTTGGGAATAGTTAAGAATCTATCCACATAAGCAGCCCATGAATAAATTGTCCATTTTTTCTCTACCCCTGGGCTAACTACATTTATCCCAGCCTATCCACTCCCTGAAACATCCAAGTGTTTTTCCCAGAGAATAGCCAACCACAACAATGACCCTCAGGCTACCACTCAGACTGTTTCTTAAAATCATAGGGATAACTTTGGTTGGGAAAGGCTGCAAATAGAGGAAAATGTACTCATTATTTGCCATTGTAGTTCCTGAGCCCTCACCAGTGTCATTGCATAAAATGAAGATTCAGGAACCATACAGTCATTGACTCTTAAAATATTAAAATATTTACTACATAAGATAACAGTAGTAATACCATTTTTTACTCAGTAGAACACTAAAGCACAAGTTAAGTAAACATAAGTTGCTAAGTAGGAGGCAAAAAAAGGAATAATCAGAATATCAGAATTCCTTTATAAATATATCTCATTCTGTGTCTCCAGGGAAGAGTTGCAAAACACATACATGAGGAAACTCTTTGGTTCCTTTAAGAATCTGAATTTCAAAAGATCATTTCTCTATCAGCTACTCTCCTGATTTTAAGTGCTTTCCTAAGGCAAATCTCTTGTTTTAAAGTGCACTAGTAATAAGCCCCCTTAACTGATTGCTGAGAAAGCACATTTTTAACATAGGAAAAACATATATCAACATTGCATTTAGTTAGTAAGAAGCCATTCACTTAGACCAGAAAATTATAGAGCTCCTCAGTTTGACAGTTTGTGTAATGTGGATAAATTCAGTCTGCTCTGCACTTAGTGGAATTCTGCTTTTTCTGTTCAGCTTTTAGCAAGATAAAGCATTCTCTCCAAAAAGAGAGATCACCATAAAACAAATATTTGGCTTTTCCTCCTCTGTCCTCTTCTGTTTTTCCTTCTCAAACTGTAGAGGAGAAATCAGTAGTTTTCTTTCTCTCATACTGTAGTTCATGGTAGAGAGCAATAAGCACAGATCGCTTTCTACAGCTGCAGAATTCAGCTCTTTTTTTCTGGTATAGCAGCTGAAAAAACTGAGATGATCTTGCCTTTCTGCAACTATCAAAGAAATAAATTTCTTTCTTCAAATCAGCAGATTCTTAGCAAAGCAGTTAAAAGACTCTCGATAAATGGGATAGCTATCTTCCAATTGGAAGCATCTTTGTCCTTCTTTTCCCTGGCTTCTTATGATTTCTATCTTCCTTACCTTAAGCTTCTAGTTTTTGGTCTTCTTTCTACATATCTCAAATTAGTATCTCCTTGTAAGCACTGAGTTAGGAAGACCCGAAATAAAATTCGGCCTCAGACATTTGATACTTACTAGCTCTGTGATGCTTGACAAGTCACTTAATCTTACTGCTTTACCAAAAAAAACCACAACGAACTTTAAAAAGTCACATACAAATAAACTGATGAACTACAATGCTTTTTAGTCATTCATTACCTCAGTCCTTATATCTTCAAACAAGTCCTTTCAGAGACTGTTTTCTCTCTTTTCCTCAAATAGGCTATTTATCCTTAGTATTTGCATCTAGAAACTTTATTTCTTCACAGATTGATTACTGCCAGTTTCCCTGACAGACAATTTTTCTATTCTTTTTGGTAACTAAATTTCATCTACCAAAGCAGCATTTTCATTTATATCATAATGAACCAGTGACAGTTGTGAAATTTGAAATTCGGTTTATTTCCTAACTTCTTACCTCTATCTAATAATGACTTAATCACATAAATACTTTATCTTAATTTTGTTTATTAATTCTTTTACTTTCTAGTCCTTTCTCAATTACTGTACTCCAACTACTTTAATTTTCAATGGAAAATGTCTTTGTTGGATATTGAATAATGAGGGAAAATGAGAGTATCTCTTGTCTTTGGGGGTGGGATTAGATCAGAATAGATTGTGAGAATAAGACAGAATTGTTAGAAAATTGTCAGATGAGATTAGAAATTTGGCATTTCCTGGAAGGAAAAAAAAAGATAAAGAATAGAGTCATATTGGCACTATATCACCTGAGAGACTAATTAGGTAGCATCCATGGCAATTTTTTCTAAAAGAATCTAAAGCATCTGAGATTTATCTCTTCTACTGTCACTGTGATGTGTGTGCGTGCGTGCGTGTGTGTGTGTGTGTGTGTGTGTGTGTGTGTGTGTGTGTGTGTGTATAACTGTGTCAGGAAGCTTTTAAAATAAAAAGTTGTGCTCCATAGCAATCCTTGTCCCTAGCCCCACTTCATTGCCACTGATAGAAAACGTTTTTCAGCTTACATATTTTATGGCAAAGGGAGACATTTGTGAATTTCATACAAAAATACCAACATTTATGACATTTTCTTTTCTTTCAGGTTTGTTTAATGCCTTTGATGAAAATCGTGACAATCACATAGACTTTAAAGAGATATCCTGTGGGTTGTCAGCATGTTGCAGGGGACCTCTGGCTGAAAGACAAAAATGTAAGTGTACTAAATGTCATTTGTCACCAGTACTGCAAATGCCATAAGACTTTAATTAGATTCATTTAATACTATTATTCCAAGAAGACTTGACTTTTTAGTTACTTTATCAAGTTTATTAGAATCCTTTCAGTAAAAAATAATAAAGCAGTTAGAATAATACTTTAAATTCTTCAAAGTACTTTATAGATATTATCTCTTTTGATCCTCACACCAATCTTGAGAGGTAGTTATTATTAGCCTGATTTTACAAGTAAGGAAACTAAGGCACAGAGAGGTTAAGTTCCTTGTTCTGAGTCATGTAGCTAGTAAGGGCCTGAGGCTAGATTTGAACTTATGTTTTCCGACTCCAGGTCTGGAGCTCTCACCAACATACCTACCTATGGTTTATTTCTCTTGGTGTGGAGTCTTAAAGTAAACTGTTATGACATGAGGCATGAATAAAAATAGATGGTTTGTAATTATTGTTTATGATTGCATTTTTACCAGTTTACTGTGTTTAATTCATCTCCTATATGAGCTTTGCTCATATTGAAGTTAAAATTTCAATGTGGAATTTTCCTAATAAGTAAAGTAAATGGAGGGAATATATTGATCCTGATACATCTGAAATTTTCAAACAGAATGATACTTTGTTAGTTTCTATAGTGTTTACTGTATCTTGAATTATTCAGAGGATTGGTATTAGATTCAAAAATAATATTTAGGTATATTCATGTCACTTGTATTCATGAGTATTTTATTAACATTGTTTATTAGCAAAACACAATTTTCTCTGTCTTTATTGAATACTAAAAAGTCTAACTTATCAGTGTTTAGCCAAATTACAATTGCAGTATAAATTCACAAGCATAAATATATTATTAAATCATAAATATCTTTAAGAAACTGAAGTCAATTGACATTTAGTTACATTAACTCATATATATTTGCTTGTTATTTTCCTGTCTCTTTCTCATATAGTGGTTGCTTATGGCTGGTATTGGATTTTGGTTCTTTGATCTTATCTAGTAACATAAACTAGAAACAGCTTATATATCTTACGTATCAACATATGAACTTACATATCAACAGAATCTTTCCATAATCTGGGAACTTGAAAAACATACTTTTCTTTTTAAGTCATAATAATTCAAGTGTCTGTTTTATTTTAAATGGAGAATTGATCTTTTTTGTTTGTTTGTTTTTTGTTTTGTTGTTGCTAAATATTGTTTAGGGATTAACTTAGATCCTGAAACAAAAGTCTCTTAAGTGATATCATTAATCTTTTCCATCTTTTAACCATTATGATAGATTGATCATTTTTGTGAAACCTTAAGTTGAAAGTAAAGTTCTTTGTTTCTCAGTGAAAGTTCATGATCCTTTTCAACAAGTTTTCCTGATATAGTAAGGAAAGTCAATAAATCAAAGTAAATCATTTGGAATTTTTTGGCATGATGTAATTGAACTTTTGTGGAGAGCTACAGCTACTAAACATTATTCACTGGAATTTCGTACCACACAACAAACATTTTGCTTTCAAGAAGCAAACTGAGAACTCAAGTTGTCTTTAACACTTAGGCTAAGGCACTACTTTTTGCTTTAAAAAGACTATTTTCATTATGTGCTCCTGAACAAACTGAAAAAGTCCTATGAGATCACCTTTTAAAACTTAGAATTATTAAGTTTTTAGAAATGAAATGTCACCCTTAAACAGGTACCATGGTGACAAGTCAGTGATGTGGGTCAAATCCCAGTATTGTCAATTTGCTTGACATCAGATGAGGTCTCAGTTTTTTCATCTTTAATATGAGGAAGTAGTAATCATTGACTTTTAATAAACCTATGTGCTCTAAATCTATGATTCCATGATACTATGAACTAAGAATAGTATGTATTTCAAAGCAACTTAGCCTTTTTCATTTCAACTTACAGGAAAAGAAGCCCTACTTAAAGTAAAGGTTACATTGTAATTTTTAATAGGGTATTTTGTTTGCGTGCAAGATAGCATGATTTCTGTTGACCCAAAGCATATATATACTCTTAAATATGATAGCTTACGCTAGAACATGGTTGCTTGAAAATTTTTGATTATCCAGAAACAATGGCCAGTATTTTGTCCTATATTTTAAAGTATAAAAATAATTCATCTTAACAATTTGTTTTATTAGTTTGTTTTAAGGTGTTCGATGTTGACCGTGATGGAGTCCTCTCTCGAGTTGAA
Organism: Sminthopsis crassicaudata; assembly: GCF_048593235.1. Taxonomy (NCBI): domain Eukaryota; kingdom Metazoa; phylum Chordata; class Mammalia; order Dasyuromorphia; family Dasyuridae; genus Sminthopsis; species Sminthopsis crassicaudata. The sequence goes on from NC_133620.1 coordinate 369,432,898, forward strand.
TTGAGAGATATGGTTGTTGCACTCTTAGAGGTCTGGAAAGACAACCGTACAGATGATATTCCTGTAAGTTCTATTCTATGAACCTCTTGGGACAATTTTGCCTCATAAGTTTGGTAGCAATGGAAGTTACTTAAATAATGATAACAGATAGGTTACTTCTCAAAATGTATGCAATTGAGGAAGAAAAGAATCAAATGCATACTGGGATGTATTACAATCCTAGCTTCCTTCAAGATTCAGCTCAAATAGTTTCTCCTATGAGATAGTTTTCTGTCTTTGCCTAATTGTTAATTTTCTAGCTTAATCTTCAGTTTATTTCTGTTTTGTGTATCTCAGTGAGATAAAGGTACCTGAGAAGAAATATCTTTTTCCATTTTGGTTCTTAATTCCCCAGAACCTTGCACAGTTCCTTGTCACTAAACTGCTTAATCAATGATTATATTTTTTTAACTGGGACTTTTTTTGTTTATAAATCATCTTAATTGCCCAAAATGTTTTTCCCAGAGAGCTACCCCACTAATAACAAAATAGAAGGGAAAAATAATTTCAGTAAAACTAACCAACATCCAGTACCTCTACAAAGAAGGGGGAGGAAGTTCATTCTCTTGTTCTTTCAGGAATAAACTTAGTCATAGCATTTACTTTGAATTTTTGTTTTGCTTTTCACTATTTTTCTTTCCACTTTCAGTCCTTTTATGTTGTTTTATTAATTCCTCTCTGTTCACTTTGCATTCTTCATATTCATTATTTGTTACAGTGTAGGGATGATGCTCCATTCTATTTATGTACCAAGTTTGCTTTAACCTTTCCCCAAATGATTAACATCTACTTTGTGTTTCTAAGTCTTGGCTACTACAAAAAAGGCTATTAAAAATATTTTGGAGTACATTCTTTTGTATCAGGAGAGTTATTTCCTAGTAAATGTGTTCAATGGAAATAAACATTTCCTAAAAGAAGATTATTAACTGCAAAATATGATTCTTCCAAATCACAACAAAAATGCCAGATAACTCAGAAATTTCACTTCGCACAAGAAAATTGCTAAAGACAAAAAATGGAAACGTTGGAGGAATCCTGGAAAAACAAACACTAATATTTTGCTAATAGAATTATGTATTGGTCTAACCATTCTAGAAATTAGAACAAATAATGCTAAGAAAATGATTAAAATTTTAATAACTTTATTGAGTCAAATTGGAGATTTATCATTTTTGTCAAAGCAAATATGTTCATCTGTTCATTGTAGATTAAAATTGCTATTTCAAATAACCAAAATAATATGTATTCAGCATTTTTTTCATATTGCTTCATAATATAAAAAAATTTCTATTTACTTACTGGTTTTTAATTACTCTTTTTTCTTTTCTTTTCTTTTTTTTAAAAGGAATTGCACATGAATTTGTCTGATATTGTAGAAGGTATATTGAATGCACATGACACCACAAAGGTGAGTTTTCAATAGAACTAATTTGTTTTTCACCTAAAAACATTTGTCAGCTACCTTTCTGTTTTTGTTATTCTTAGGCAATTTCATTTATTTATTTATTTGGTTTTTATTGTGGGTTTTTTTTTTTTTTTAATTAAAATTTTTATTTTCAAAACATATGCATGGATAATTTTTCATCATTGATCCTTGGAAAACTTTGTGTTTAAATTTTCCCCTTCTTTCCCCCACCCCCTCTCATCTTAGGCTATTTTATAAAACTTAGCTAAAGTTCCTTGACCCCCTGAGTTTATAATTTTTTGTTGTTGTTGTTCTGGAATTATAATTTCATTAGTGTAGAAACTACTTTCCTTGATGTAGATTAGCAACTCATCTGCAAAATATAGTTTTAGAACTTGTCCATGATCTCACTGCTAATATGAGTTGGAAATAGAATGTAAACTCCATGCTCTGTTAGGACAAGACCAGCTATCTACTATGCCACTTGGTTTAGTTTATATGATTATATTTAAAATATGTGACTAAGGAGCTCTTAACTGTACGGGTATTTTCACATAGTCTACCCTCAGGAAAAAGAATAATTGGATTCTTGAAATAGAATTAAAGGCATTACAGATCAGGATACTATTCTTTTATCCTCATTGGCATTATCTTTGTTCATCATAATTCTTCTGTTGTGCTCATTATATATACTTGCTAAAAGAGGCCAAGATAAACATTTCTTTGAACTAAGATTATATCATTAGGATCATAAAATAATAGATTTAGAGCTAGAATCTAGCACTTGAAATGTCATTTTTAGATATTAAAAAATTTGACGCCTGGTAATATTAAGGGACTTGCCCAAGGTTACAAAGCTATGAAAATGGAACGTGATTTGAGTCCATGTTGTTAACCTCTACTGAAAATTGTTGTCATTATTTTATATATCAGTGTTCTTTGTGGCTTGTTGTTTCCTTTGCATATTGTATTCTAGCCATCTGTTTATCTCATGTTTTCGCTTGATTCAGTGCCATTGTCTTATTGGAAATAAGGCACATGTGCTAGGTACCCTTGATTATTAGCCTTTCTACTCAGAAATGAAGTATTTGACCAGCAAGTAGGAATAACCACAAATTCTATACAGCTTAATATACTCCAAATGTGTGTGCCAGTATATGTATAATCACTGTGTCTAGATCTATGATATGTATTTCATGACTAAAGTATGGAACCAAAGAGTATCAAAGAGAGATCATGCCCATTTTAAAAATTAAAACTTTCATCCTTATTGCAAGAAGCAATTACTAATACTAGCAGTAGTTTTATTTTGATATTCAAATTTAATATTTGATCAAAAACTCAGATACCATTTCACTATATTTTATATATATTGTACCTAACAAACCCTAAGAAATCAAAATGAGGCATAGGAAAGTGATGTGGGTTGTTTTTTTTTTGTTTTGTTTTGTTTTTTAAATTAAATTTGTATTTAAATTCACTACCCAACAAACTTAAGTCACAACATTTACTTTTTAGGAAACAAAGATAAATGGCTAATTACAAGTAAAGTTAAGCATTTAGTACCTGTAAATTTTTGAAATAAAAATAAAAGAAATTTTTAAAAATTTTAAAAATAAATGCAAAGGTATAGCAGATAGGAGTAATGTATTTGGAGAAGAATAATCTGGATCCAAATCCTGTTTTTAGACATTTCTAGACATTAGATATAGACTAGCTGTGTGACCTTGGGCAAACAACCGAACTGATGGACCCAGAGTACAGATTGAGGAATATTTTCTTTTTGAGGTTTTTAGACATAGTTATTTGGGGATTGGGTTTTTGTTGTTGTTATTATTGTTGTTTGTACATATTTTTGTAGCATTTTGTTTTTATTGCTTTATCAATGATTAAGGTATGGGGTAGTGGAAAATAGAGGTTTTGGAACTACATGTAAAGTAATTGAATTTTAAAAATTAAAAAAATAAAAACTTTTCATTCCAACATATTATGCCATGTAAAGTCACAACCTCCTCAAGTCTCAGTTTATTCAGCTAATAAAATTGTTAGTGTTAGACTAAATAGCTTCCAAAGCCCTTAAAACCCTAGATTTCTAGGGGTCTAAATATACGATTCTATGACTTTTATATATTTTGTTACTGTTGCTCTGTTTGTTACCTATAAATGTAACCATTTATTCCTAATAACAAGAATGCATTGGAATATTTGAAGAGCCTAAGAGGATTCTGCACTCTTATTCCTACTATTAGAAAAGGAAATTTTGGATTGTGTTATGCAAAACTTTGAGATAATTGTTGTAACAAAGGCTGATATTTTTGTCCATTATGTTTTTCCTCAGAAATTTCATTTTTTAAAAAACATTATAAATTCAGACTACTTAGGTGAAGCACTATTAAATCTTTTCAAATGTCTCTTTTTTTAAAAAAAATAAAATTTTCTGTTAAATTTCCCTTATATCTACTTATTACTTTGACACGGTTTATATGCTTTGCTTACTTGTAATATGTTACTTTTAATCTGATCCTACTTTTGCTAGTTTTCAGATAACATCCATTATTTGGAAATGAAATATGAGAGTATTAAAAGTTTTCTAAGTTATCATTAACTTTCATTTCTCTTCTAAAAAGTAAAATAATTAACCTACATCAGACTGATTGTTAGCTTTAGGGAGGGGGGAAAAATTAAAAAATGAAAATCTAAATTTTATAAATGTAATGTTGAAAACAAATAAAGTTTTTTTTTTTTAACAAGTAAAATGCTCTAAAACAACTTATTTTAAGTGTTATCCCTCTTCCAGAAAGGGCATCTTACTCTGGAAGACTATCAGATCTGGAGTGTAAAAAATGTTCTTGCCAATGAGTTTTTAAATCTCCTTTTTCAGGTATGTATACTCATTATAAGTAACCTTTCTTACCAAGGAGGGTGGAGAATACGAGGGAGTGGGGTGAGGTTTTAAGGTAGTTTAAGGTAGTCTTCAGTCTTTTCTGTTGTTACAGAATTTCCTTTTTGGTACAAGAGTATATACCAAGAGTTTCATCACCTAAAGGAATTGAGTTTCCTTATGATGTCATGTCTTTAAAATGCCTTAAAACTATGATCTAGAATTTAGAAAATTGGAGTGAAGCTGTTGAAATCAGTTTTCTTTCTTAACCAAAGCCTTTTTCCATTAACTAACTTAAAATTAAAATGTTTTTGTACTTTTCTGTGCTAATTATCTTTTCCCAGTGCTGTTAGTTTAAAACTAGATCATAAATAGCGTTAACTCTTAATTTTGCCAGGGGTGTATATTTTCCATTAGTGGATTATCCCAGCTTGAAGGCTCTTTCAGTTTGGCTGCTCATTAACATGTCCAAGAAAGATTATCTGGGCAAGGCAGAAACAGATATCCAGGCAAGTGAGGCTTTTGAGTATTTATGATCTTTACTTAATCTCTTTCTCTATTAAACATGATTAATCAGATGATTGTTCATCATTTCTAAGATTTGGCCTCTAAAATAATCCAGGAAAGAGGTCCTCTGCATAAGACTTGTCTGCACTCCTTGGAAATAAGTGCTTGAGCATATATATTATGAAACTTTATGGCATTCCTCTCTATGTTCTCATGCATGTAAGATTGAGTAATAATTGGTTCCATTAAAATGATTAGTTCTACTACACATATGTCTAATACATAATAGAAGTGTCCATTTATTTTCCTAGTTTATATTTTGCTAAATGCTTGTCTTTCTTTTCCCCCTAGTTTATATCATTATGGTTTTGTGGTACAGAAATGGTGAGGGGTCACCATTTAATAAAAAAAGCTGGAGAGATCTCTAGAGTAAAGCAAAGTTTATTGTATATTCTCCTGAGAATGACATCCCACCCTTCGAGCACACAATAGAAGAGAGGAAGTGCCTCCAGTAGGCAGGATAGCACCTTTAATCCCTAACCCAAAACACCCCCTCCCACCACTGACCCTCATCCTCATTGGCTGAGGGTCATACATTCTAATTGCAAGATCTACCCACAAAATTGAACTTGACCAATAAGTACATAGTTGCCCATATTAGACTGAAATAGGGAGGAAATTGTGTCATGGGAGGATAGCAGGAAGGGGACTCAATTATGCCCTTGAATCAGTGCTCAAAGTCCTTCAGGCTTACTCAAACTCTGAAGTAGATGAAGCCTTACTCGATTTTCACAACTTTCTTGAATGATCTCACCTCATCTCATTCATGGTGTACTTATTAAGGATCAATTCATAATTCAGCATATTTTGAGACTTTTTCAAGATCTCTATATCTAGGGTGTAACACTTTGAAGAACATGTAATTGCACAACTTATAAAAGTAGTATTGTACAAGTACAAAATCAGTCCTTCCTGGAAGTTAATGACTATCTTTTATTTAGAACCTAGAACCCAATCTCATAAGCCTGGATTATTGCTGGAACTCTGTCAAGATCACTGAATATCTTTATTCTTGATTTTTTACAGCCAAGGTCAGGGGATTAAATCTAGCAATCTCCACACACAACTTCCTCCCTCCAAGGCCAGGAGAGAGAGACAGAGAGAGCTTCTCAATTTCCTCTTCCTCCTCCTACTCCTCCCACACACATCACATCCCCTTCTTTGTCCCACCAATCAAGTCAGCACAGAATAGCAAGAGAAGTGGGGATTGCTAGCGGGTTTCTGGGTTGAAGGGCCTTATTAGAGACAAATATGCACAAACCCATCAACATGGGAGTTATTACACAAGCACATAGCAATAACGCAGAGGCTATTAGTGATGACTCTCCCCACAGTCAGTGCAGGCTTGATGTGGTGTAGCAAACATGAATTGTACATGCAAGTAGTGATATAACAAACAATATAAATCAACACGGTTTTGTAAAAGATTTCCAGAAGTCCCAGAAGGAGGGTATGTAAACATCAGTCACATACACACCTTCTTCAGCAACCAAGAGATAGTCCAAAATCAATCTTTTGTCCATTGCTTCACATGTTAGGGAATCCAATGATCCCTACAGGTTTTGAAGTCCTGCAACAGTCTTATGATGGCTCAAAGAATCCAATGATTCCTGAAGATTTTCAAGACCAATAATTTTTTGATGTCCATGAGCCATAACTGCCAGGTTCTTTCAGTGGTGGGCACAGTCAGCAGCCGAACCACCCAATGCTTCTTGGGTCTTCTCCTTCATTTCAAGGGTCTGCTCCATCTCTCTCCAATGGACAAGGCGAATACAGCTCGTTGGCACCCATCTGATTCCTTCTCCATCTGTGGAGATACAAACAAACCCTCTCCCCCAAGCACTTAACCTATCTGGTCCCTTCCATTCACCACTTTCTGGGTCTCTCCACATCACCTGGCGATTATCTAAAGACAGTGGAGCTGCTTGCACTGGACACTGCCTTTCCGATGGGTTATAAAACCTATCTGCTGGAGCCAGTGCATCTTTGTCAAAAATTAGAAAATTAATGGTATAGAGAACTAAATTTAGAAGTTCTCTAGGGTTACCGTGGCTCCCCCTTTCTTTTGTTTTTGGAGGAGTGTCTTAATATCTCTGTTTCTTACTTACTATTGCCTGCCCTTGAGGATTAAAGGGTATACCAGTGGTATGTAAAATTCTTATACTGTGCACAAAAGTGTGCAAAATGTTTAGACGTATATGCAGGTCCATTGTCTGTTTTTATTGCTTGTGGCACTCCCATAATTGCAGATGCTTGTATAAGAAATTCAGTGACCACTCGGGCTGTCTCTTTTGCTGCTGGTTGCAAATGTGAATCCTGATAAGGTGTCTACCATGATGTGGATAAAAGATAGATGACCAAAAGATTTATAATGGGTCACATCCATTTGCCAAATTTCATTAGGTCTCAAACCACGAGGGTTCTTCCCTGGAGGGAGTGTAGGAGCATGGAAAGGAGGGCAAGCTGTACAGGCTTTTACTATGCTCTTAGCTTTTTTTCTTGTTATTCCAAATTGTAAATGTAAAGCTCGGGCAGCCTGATGATGTTTCGAATGAGATTCTTGTGCTTACTGAAATAAAGGAGTATTGGCCAACATGGTTAAAAAGCTATTTGCCTTTGAATTACCATCAAAAATAGGACCTGGAAGTCACTATGGGAGTGGACATGCAAAATATAAATCTTACCTGGATGTTTTCTCACTTGCTCTTGAAGTTCCTTAAAGAGCTGATATATATTGGAGGCTACAAATTTTATTTGGGCTGTGGCAATTCTTTGTATCATACCTACTGAATAGGCCAAATCAGATATTATATTTATGTCTCCCAGATAATAAGCAAGAGCTAGAACGATTGCATATAATTCATTCTGCTGAGTAGACTGAAAAGGAGTTCTGATTACTCTCTTTATAGTTAAGTCACGAGAATATACAGCACAAGTATTATGTTTGGATGCATCTGTAAAGATAGTTGGTCCTTTAAGAGGAACTTTAGAAACCTTTTCTTCAAGAATCTATTGCCAATTATGTAACAGTCTGGTTATCTTTAATGGAGACCCATGTGTAAAATTTGGAGCCATGGCTAATAAAATTTGCCACTCTGGGATGGTTTCACAGCACACATTAATTTGTGCATTAGTATAAAAGGTGTATATCTTGTCAGGTCTTATCCCAGATAATACTGCTCGTTTAATGGCCTTTAATAAAATTCTAGCCACAAGCACTGGGTAAGGAATAAGGCTTTGTTCTGGTTGTGCTGGGAGGTTCACCCACTCTATCACACTGTCTCCTTGATGAAGGACTGCTGTGGGTGCCTCTTGTGTAGCAAATCTGATATTTCCAAGGGTTTTTGAATGACTCTTTCAACCACATTGGATAAAGCCAGTTCAACTTGTCTCAAAGCCTCTTGAGCTTCTTTTGTAAGCTGGTGTGGTGAATTTAAAGCACTGTCTCCCCTTAAAATGTCATATAATGGTTGCAATTGACAGGTAGTCAAGCCTTGCACGGGTCACATCCATTGGATATCTCCTATCAATTTCTTTGGAAGTCATTTAGCTTCTTCTCTGTTCTTAAGGAGAGTTTTTGTACTGTAAGCACCTTAGGGTATACTTCATAACCTAAATATTGAAAAGGAGCGTGTCTTTGAATCTTTTCTGAAGCTATGTGCAATTTATAATTCCTTAGTGTTTCTATGTTTTTTTGTAGACATGCTTCTAAGTTTGTTCCTCAGGTGCACATCCCAATATATCATCCATGTAATGCTATAACATTACTTTTGGAAATGATTTGGAACACTCTTTCATATGAGTGGAAATAGTTTTAATTTCATCATCTGAAAATTGTCTGTTCATATCCTTTGACCATTTATCAATTGGAGAATGGCTTGATTTCTTATAAATTAAAGTCAATTCTCTGTATATTTTGGAGATGAGGGCTTTATCAGAACCTTTAACTGTAAAAATGTTTTCCCAATTTGTTACTTCCCTTCTAATCTTGTTTGCATTAGTTTTGTTTGTGCAGAAACTTTTTAATTTGGTATAATCAAAATTTTCTATTTTGTGATCAATAATGGTCTCTAGTTTTCCCTTGGACACAAACTCCTTCCTCCTCCACAAGTCTGAGAGGTAAACCATCCCATGTTCCTTCAATTTATTTATGATTTCGTTCTTTCTGCCTAAATCTTGGACCCATTTTGATCTAATCTTAGTATGTGGTGTTAAATGTGGGTCCATGCCTAGTTCCTGCCATACTAATTTCCAGTTTTCCCAGGAGTTTTTGTCAAATAATGAATTCTTATCCCAAAATTTGGGATCTTTCGGTTTGTCAAAGATTAGATTGCTATTTTTATTCACTATCTTGCCCTGTGAACCTAACCTATGCCACTGATCAACTAGTCTATTTCTTAGCCAATACCAAATGGTTTTGGTGACTGTTGCTTTATAATACAGTTCTAGATCAGGTACCGATAGACCACCTTCACTTAATTTTTTTTTTTCATTACTTCCCTTGAAATTCTCGACCTTTTGTTGTTCCATATGAATTCTGTTGTTATTTTTTTTGGGTTATTAAAATAGTTTCTTGGAAGTCTGATTGGTATAGCACTAAATAAATAGATTAGTTTAGGGAGTATTGTCATCTTAATTATATTCGCTCGGCCTATCCAAGAGCACTGAATGTCTTTCCAATTATTTAAATCTGACTTTATTTTTGTGGCAAGTGTTTTGTAATTTTGCTCATATAATTCCTGACTCTCCTTTGGTAGATATATTCCCAAATATTTTATACTATCGACAGTTATTTTGAATGGAATTTCTCTTTGTATCTCTTGCTGTTGGATTGTGTTGGTAATGTATAAAAATGCTGAGGATTTATGTGGATTTATTTTGTATCCTGCGACTTTGCTAAAATTCTGAATTATTTCTAATAGCTTTTTAGCAGAGTCTTTGGGGTTCTCTAAGTATACCATCATGTCATCTGTGAAAAGTGATAATTTGATTTCCTCATTTCCTACTCTAATTCCTTGAATCTCTTTCTCAGCTCTTATTGCTGAGACTAGAGTTTCTAGTACTATATTGAATAGTAATGGTGATAGTGGGCAACATTGTTTCACTCCTGATCTTACAGGGAAAGGTTCTAGTTTATCACCATTACATATGATGTTTACTGAAGGTTTTAAATATATGCTCCTTATTATTTTAAGGAATAGTCCATTTATTCCTATACTCTCAAGCGTTTTTAGTAGGAATGGATGTTGGATTTTATCAAATGCTTTTTCTGCATCTATTGAGATGATCATATGGTTTTTATTAATTTGATTATTAATATGGTCAATTATACTAATAGTTTTCCTAATATTAAACCAGCCCTGCATTCCTGGTATAAATCCCACTTGGTCATAGTGTATTATCCTGGGGATGATTTTCTGAAGTCTATTTGCTAATATCTTATTTAAGATTTCAGCATCAATATTCATTAAAGAAATTGGTCTATAGTTTTCTTTCTCAGTTTTCGATCTACCTGGTTTAGGTATCAGTACCATGTCTGTGTCATAGAAGAAATTTGGTAGGACTCCTTCAATCCCTATTTTTTCAAACAGTTTACATAGCATTGGAGTTAGTTGTTCTTTAAATGTTTGGTAGAATTCACATGTAAATCCATCTGGTCCTGGGGACTTTTTCTTAGGAAGTTGGTTAATAACTTGATCTATTTCTTTTTCTGAGATGGGACTATTTAGACTACTTACTTCTTCCTCTGTTAATCTGGGCAAGCTATATTTTTGAAGGTATTCTTCCATTTTATTTAAGTTATCGAATTTATCGGCATAAAGTTGAGCAAAGTAGCTCCTAACTATTGTTCTAATTTCCTCTTCATTAGTGGTGAGTTCACCCTTTTCATTTTCAAGACGAACAATTTGCTTTTTCTCTTTCCTTTTTTTAATCAGGTTTACTAAGAGTTTGTCTATTTTGTTGGTTTTTTCATAGAACCAACTCTTAGTTTTATTAATTAATTCAATAGTTTTTTTACTTTCAATTTTATTAATCTCACCTTTTATTTTTTGAATTTCAAGTTTTGTGTTTGTCTGGGGGTTTTTAATTTGTTCCTTTTCTAGCAATTTGAGTTGTAAGCCCAATTCGTTGGCCCTCTCTTTCTCTATTTTATGCAAGTAGGCCTGTAGAGATATAAAACTTCCCCTTATTACTGCTTTGGCTGTATCCCACACATTTTAGTATGTCTCATTATTGTCATTCTCTTGAGTGAAGTTATTAATTATGTCTAAGATTTGCTGTTTTACCCAATCATTCTTTAGTATAAGATTCTTTAGTTTCCAATTATTTTTTGGTCTATTTTCCCCTGGCTTTTTATTAAATGTAATTTTGATTGCATTATGGTCTGAAAAGGATGCATTTACTATTTCTGCCTTACTGCATTTGATTTTGAGGTTTTTATGCCCTAGTATATGATCAATTTTTGTATAGGTTCCATGAACTGCTGAGAAGAAAGTATACTCCTTTCTGTCTCCATTTAGCTTTCGCCAAAGATCTATCATATCAAACTTTTCTAGTATTCTATTTACCTCTTTGACTTCTTTCTTATTTATTTTGCAGTTTGATTTATCTAATTCTGAGAGTGCAAGGTTGAGATCTCCCACTATTATAGTTTTGCTATCTATTTCCTCTTGCAGCTCTCTTAATTTCTCTTTTAAGAATTTAGATGCTGCACCACTTGGTGCATATATATTTAATATTGATACTGCTTCATTATTGATGCTGCCCTTTAGCAGGATATAATGCCCTTCCTTATCTCTTTTAATTAGATCAATTTTTGTTTTTGCTTGATCTGAGAAGAGGATGGCTACTCCTGCTTTTTTGGTTTTGCCTGAAGCATAATAGATTCTGCTCCACCCTTTTACTTTTAGTTTGAATGTCTCACCCTGTTTCAGGTGTGTTTCCTGTAAACAACATATTGTAGGGTTCTGACTTTTAATCCAGTCTGCTAACCACTTCCTCTTTATGAGGCAGTTTGCCCCATTCACATTTATGGTTAGAAGGACTAATTCTATATTGCTTGCCATCCTATTAACCCCTGCTTATGCTTTTCCCCTTTCCTTCCCTCTTACCCCCCTACCCAGTATTAAACTTGTGAACATCCCTCCCTTTTTAGGATCCCTCCCCCACCTTAAAGTTCCTCCCCTTATTTTACCCCTTTTCCTCCAAATTTCTGTATTCCCTTCCCCTTAGTTTACTCCTTCCCTTTCACTTTTCAATGAAGTGGAAGAAGTTTCACCATAAATCGAATATGTGTATTGATATATACTATGTTCATCTCCCTCCTTTCTTTCTCTCAGATACAATAAGTTACCTTTGCCTCTTCATGAGATGTAGTACCACCACTTTACACTTTTTAATGATATAATTTCCTTTCCACCTCTAGTTTCTAAGACAAATTGTACATATGTTCTTTACATATTCTTTTGGCAGAAGTATAGTTCTCAAGATTTCTTTTTACCTTTTCAGAAATCTCTTGAGTTCTGTATTTGAAGATCAAACCTTTTATGTAGGTTTGGTTTTTTCATCAAAAACAGATGGAATTCATTTATTTCGTTGAATGTCCATCTTCTTCCCTGGACAACGATGCTCATTCTTGCTGGGTAAGTTATTCTTGGCTGCATACCAAGTTCCTTAGCCTTTCGGAATATCATGTTCCAGGCCCTTCGTTCTTTTAATGTGGACGCTGCTAGATCCTGGGTTATCCTTATTGTGGATCATCCATATCTGAATTGCTTTTTTCTAGCAGCTTCCAATATCTTTTCCTTTGTCTGATGGTTCTTGAACTTGGCCACTATATTTCTTGGTGTTTTGATTTTAGGGTCCTTTTCAGTAGGTGATTGATGAATTTTTTCAATATCTATTTTACCCTCGGTTTCCAGAACGTCTGGGCAGTTCTCTTTGGTAATTTCCTTGAAAATAGTGTCCAAGCTCTTTTTTTCCTCACATTTTTCAGGGAGTCCGATTATTCTCAAATTGTCTCTCCTGGATCTGTTTTCCAGGTCTGTTGTCTTTCTGGTAAGGTACTTGACAGTCTTTTCAATTGTTTCATTTCTCTGGTTTTGCTTGACTACCTCTTGGTTTCTCCTTGAGTCATTCATTTCTACTTGTTCCAGTCTAATTTTCAATGCTGTATTTTCTTCACTCACTTTTTTTATATCTCTTTGTAATTGTCCAATTGAGTTTTTATCTTCTATGGAATTTTTTTCCATTTTATCCATTTTATTTTTTAGAGAGCTGTTTTCTTTTTCCAGCTCACTAATCCTGTTTTCCTTGGAGTTGTTTACCTTTTCCAGCTCACTAATCTTGTTTCTCAGTGATTTGATTTCTTTATCCACTCTGTCTTTGAATGCATGGGATGACTTCTCCAGGCTCTCTTGCCAAGCTTCCCTTTCCTTTTCCCATTTCTCTTCCAGCTCTCTTGTGAGAGCCTTTTTGATTTCCTCTATGAGGTTCTTTTGTATTGAGGAGCAGCTTATATCCCTCCCAGGGGATACATCTGGGCACAGTCTGTTCCTAGTCTCCTCAGCATTTGAAGTCTGCTCCCTCTCCACACAGAAGCTGTCAATGGTTAGAGCCATTTTGAATTTTTTGTTCATTTTGTCAGAGTAGGAATCAAAGAAAACAAACTGACAAGAGAAACAATTGGTCTGTTTTGTGGGGGATGGGGCTGGATGGTATTAATGGGCTTCCTCTACAGACTGAGGGTAGGGCAGCAGAGAGCCACTAACAGAACAGCAATGACTGTATTGAGTCTGCACTCTGAGAACGCACTGAATCAGTCCAGGTGGGGGTTGGGGGCGGCCGGGTTCTGAGAGACGCTGGCTTTCTGGGGTTTAATCTTCACCTCCGATGTTTACACCCTCTCCGCTGCTCCTGGCTTGCTGCCAAGAAGGAGCATCCACACTGGGGTAAAAGCCTTTTCACAGAAACGGCAGAGATCGTACCCCTCCCCCTCCAGTCTGAGCTGTGTGAGCTGCCTCTCTCACTCTAGCTTGCCTGCCCTCAATCTGCGCCCAGTCTGATTGACCCTCCCCCAGCAAACACAGACCTTTTCTGGCGACTTTCAAGGATGTCTTCTCTTGGTGATTATTTGTGGTTTTCTTTCTGGGTCAAGCATTAACTCTGAGGCTTGTCATGAAGTAAGTTCTGAGAGAAAATGAGGAGTTCAAGCAGCTGTCTGCCTCCACGCTGCCATCTTGGCCGGAAGTCTAACTCAGGTGGAAACATTTTACAGGATGTTAATCTTTTCCTGAGTAAGCACATAATTCAGCTATGCTTAAATCCGCGCACTCTTTCATATGTAATGAGTTTTCTGAAAAAATTTTACTATGGTAGGCTTTCATTTGAGGAGATCACTTTGGTCTTGATTCTCTGACCAAGAACGCATAAAACAGAAAGAATTATAGACGAATTCCACTAACAAATCATTGTAAAAATTTTGATAAATATTAGCAAATAGATAATGTCAATATAACCAAAAAATTAGTCATTATGACCAAGTTGCTTTTATTCTATGCATGCAAAAGTGGTTTAACTTTAGAAAAAAAGCAATATATTTAAATCCTTGTGTTGAAGTTGAGAAGGGACCAAAAAAGTTTGGGGTCACAGACTAGTGTCCCGAGTTGTCTCAAAAGATTTGCAGCTTGGAGCAGCTAGGTGGCACAGTGGATAGAGTACTAGCCCTGAAGTCAAGAGGATCTGAGTTCAAATTTGATCTCAGACACTTAATTCTTCTTAGCTGTGGGACCCTGTGCAAATCACTTAACCCCAATTGCCTGAGGGGGGGGGAAAGAATTTGCAGGCTTGAACCCATATCCAAATCTAGTGGCAAAGTTTATTGGAATTGTATAGCCAATTGAAGCAGGCTAAGTTCCAAAAGAATTTAGCAAAGAACCAGGAGCTAGGAGACACATTTATCTAGTTCTTCATGTAATTGATATGCTAATTTTATGGCCTAGAGATAGAACTGATGAGTGGTCTCAGGAATTTGGTTATCACTGACCAGCAGGTCTAGGACTATCCTAAGGCCAGAAGATTATGGAATTATTGACAGATAGATATTGTTAGACCGTTAGCACTATAAGGTTCGAGGGCCACAGGATCCCTAATATATCTTCACTAAAGTATAAGGAAGAAATATAATAATATTCCTAGAACAGACGTCTTTTACAATTATTGATGGACAGATTTTTAGAACAATAGTGCTCTAAGGTATGAGTGTGGGTGTCTGGGGATCACTGATTCTAAAGCCAGAAGACTTTAGATTCCTTGACAGATTGTTAGGAAAGAAGCAATCTGGGGGGTGAAGGGAGAGGAGGAGACAACCTCCCTACTGTTGTCTCCCCTAGAAGCTATATTCTATCACTAGAATCACCATTAATTACCCTAGTTTTCTCTGCTACTGTATTCTTTGTCACACATGAATTCTTAGGATTTTTTTTTTTTTTTTTTTTTAGCTATCATCCCATCATTTTCAACTCACAATCTTTTCCTCTATCAAAGTATACTCTTCACTGCCATAATGTTGAGAAATTTTGCAGGAGTTACTAGTATCATCTTCCCCTATAAAAATGTAAACAAAACCTTATTGAATCCTTCATGATTTCTCTTTCCTTTTTACCTTTTTTTCTTCTCTTGAGTATTGTATTTGAAAATCAGGTTTTTTTTTTTTTTTTTTCAGCTCTCTTCTTTTCACCAGCAATGTTTGAAAGTGCTCTATTTAATTAATCCCATAGAAATATACTGTTTTGTAAGTGATTCTTGATCATAATCCTACCTCTTTTGCTTTCTGGCAATTTTCCAAACCCTTCAATTCTTTAACATAAAAACTGTAATATCTTGTGTTATCTTGATTGTGGCTCCTTGATATTTGAATTGTTTCTTCCTGGTTGCTTGCAATATTTCCTTTCAACTGGAAGCACCTGAATTTGGCTGTAATATTTCTAGGAGTTTCCATTTTAGAATCTCTTTCAGGAGGTGATCAATGAATTTTTTCAGTGTCTATTTTACCCTCTGATTTTATGATAACAGAGCAGTTTTCCTTGAAATTTCTTAAAAGATGCCATCTATACTGGCTTTGTATTCCAAGAAAATTATAAAGGGAAAAGGATCCACATGTTCAAAAATGTTTATAGCAGCTCTTTTTCTGATAGTAAAGAATTGGAAAAAGATAAGATGCCCATCAAATGGGAATGGCTGACTAAGTTATGATATATGAAGATAATGGAATGTTATTGTTATATAAAAAATTCATGAGGTATCAGGGAACCAAATGATAAAGTACATACTTAATAATGAGGTATATACCTCAATAGGATTAAGATTAGTTGAGGTCTAATGGCAGGATTGGGGTTCAGGGAGTCACACGGAGCTCCCCTGCAACCCCTTAGGATTCGGTGCAAGGATCAAGTTAAATCAGGTCTAGTGGCAGCGAGAGTCCCCTGTAAATGAATTTACAGGCCCGAAAACCTAGATTGATAAAAAGATGTTTATTGCATGGTTTGGAACCAAGGTTAAAGTCTGGTTAGTAAAAGGCATTAGATAGAGGAAGATATACCCCAAAAGCGGCTGAACAGAGAGTCTCTGATGCAAAACATCTTTGCTGGCATCTTTCAACTCTCTGACAAAGGATGATTCTACCTTTGCTGTTTTTATCTGCTGTATGGGGCATATGGGCGGAGCCTGGGTTGATTCCTGGCGGGCTTTTCAGATAAGGGGGAAACCTGAGCAGATAGTAGGGGGTGACTGGGGGCTGAAAACCCAAGCCAGCTTAGATCCACTGGGGGCTGGGTAGAAGCCCAAACTGGCTCAGATACTGATCCTCTCCCCTTGGGGTTTTGACCAGATCTTGTAAATCAAAGGTCAGTCCCAAAGGAAGTTAGAGATCAGACAAGGAGTCTTAAAGGGGGCTATGCCCGCATCATAATGATGAACAAGCTGATTTTAGAAAAGCCTGGAAAGGTTTTCATAAACAGATGTTGATTGAAACAAGCAGAACCAGGAAAGCATTGTACATGAAAGCAAGAATGAGCAATGTTGAACTATGAAAGACTTGGTTCTTCCTAGTGGTCCCACTAGGTTGCACCTAGTCATTTTGGTTGTACTTTGTTCCTTTTCTCTATTCGTCTTCACATGTGTATATCGTACCTGAAAAGGCCTATTTTGAGAGTAATGAAGCTTTGAGAATTGAAAACTGTCTCTTGATAGAAACGTGAAAGCCTATTGTCCAAGTATGTTGTAAAAAATGTCATGCATTCATTTTGTCACTTGTTTTTTTCTTTTTACAAAGGATGTATGCAGATGAGGGGTACTAATGGTCATCATGATTGAGAAGAAGTAAGAAGGAAATAAAGATAATTGGGGAATGAGTTTCATGACATACTACATAGCTTAAATGTTAAAGACTAGGTAACTTAGACCAACGCTTCACATAGTATTTCCAAGATAAGGTAAAAATAGTTGCATAATTTGGAAATATAAATTATAGTCATAATCAAATTAGGAGAACAAGAATAAAATTACTTGTCAAACCTTAGATTAAGGGAAGATTTTATGACCAAACAGGAGATAAAATGGCTAATTTTGATCATATGAAATCAAAAAAAGTTTTGCACAAAGTCAATGCAGCCAAAAAAAGTAAAAGGAGAGAAAAAAATTTAATAAGTTGGTTTTTTTTTTATCTTATTTTCTTCAGTTATATGTAAAAATTTTTTGTACATTTATTTTTTTTCTTTTTGCATCATATTTCCTTATGAATTATGTTGGGAAAGAAAAATCAAAACAAAAGGAAAAAACACAAGAGGAGAAAAAAAGCAGAAGACAAAAAAAGTGAACGTAGCATGTATTGATTTACATTCAGTCTCCATAGTTCTCTCTTTGGATGCAGATGGCTATTTCCATCAGAATTTTATAGGGGTTGCCTTGGATCACTGAACCACTGAGAAGAATCAAGTTTATCATAGTTGATCATTGCACGGTCTTGCTTTTGCTGTGTATAATGTTTTCCTGGTTCTGCATGTTTTACTCAGCATCATTTCATGTAAATCTTTCCAGGCCTTTCTAAAATGAGCCTGTTCATCATTTTTATAGAATAATATTCCATTACTTTTTCCATTAAACTAGGGAATGGCTGTATAAGTTATAGTATATGAAAGTAATGATCCCTTGCTCTTCTAATTTGCTGATAGCATCATCCTTTATACCTAAATTATATACCCTCTTTATTTTAGTATGAGTTGTAAGATTTAGGTTTATGCCAGTTTTCTGACATGTTAATTTCTAATTTTGCATGTATATCTAACCTATTCTACTGATTCACCACTCTGTTTCTTAGCCAGTACCATATGGTTTTGATAACTGCTGCTTTGTAATAGAGTTTCTGGTCTGGTATTGCTAGGCCACCATGCTTTATAATTTTGTTTTGTTTTGTTTTGTTTTCATTAACTCCCTTGATATTGACCTTTTGCTTGTCCAGATGAATTTTGTTATTTTATCTACCTCTATAAAATAACTTTTTTGGGGGGTTTGATTTACATAGGATTGAAAAAGAAGACTAATTTAGATAGAAATGTCATTTTTATTATATTAACTTGAGCAATTGATATTTTTCCAAATGTTTAAATCTCATTTTATTTATGTGAAAAGTATTTAATTGTGTTCATATAATTCCTGGGTTTTTCTTGACAAACACCGCAATATTTTGTTTTGTCTACAGTTATTTTAGATGGAATTTCTCTTTGTATCTCTTGCTGCTGGACTTCATTAGTAATATTTAGAAATGCTGATGCTTATTTTATATCAAGTAGATTTTTGGATTCTCTAACTATACCATCATCTCATCTGCAAAGAGTGATAATTTTATCTCATTGCCTACTCAAATTACTTTAATTTGTTTTCCTTTTTTTATTGTTAAGGCATCATTTCTATTATGATATCAAATAATAGTGGTGATAATGGACAAACATGTTCCACTCAAATTTTATTGTAAATGCATTTAGATTCTCCCCGTTACAAATAATGATTGCTGATGGTTTTAGATAGATGCTGCTTATCATGTTAAGGAAAACTCCACTTATTCTTATGCTCTTTAGTGTTTATAATCTCTCTCTTTTTTTAAATTTTAATAGTTTTTGTTTACCAGATATATGCATGGATAATTTTACAACATTGACAATTGCCAAACCTTTTGTTCTAATTTTTCCCCTCCTTCCCCTCCCCCCAGATGGCAGGTTGACCAATACATATTAAATATGTTAGAGTATAAATTAAATACTATATGCATATATACATATATATGTATATATGTATGTATACATATATACATATATATATGTATGTGTATATATATATGCACACACACATGTCCAAACAGTTGTTTAGCTGCACAAAAAGAATTGGACTTTGAAACAGTGTACAATTAGCCTGTGAAGGAAATCCAAAATGCAGGCAGACAAAATTAGAGGGATTGGGAATTCTATGTAGTGGTTCATAATCATCTCCTAGAGTTTTTTTGCTGGGTGTAGCTGGTTCAGTTCATTACTGCTTTATTAGAACTGATTTGGGTTCATCTCATTGTTGGAGAGATCCACGTCCATCAGAATTGATCATCATATAGTATTGTTGTTGAAGTATACAACGATTTCCTGGTCCTGCTCATTTCACTCAGCATCAGTTCATGTAAGTCTCTTCAGGCCTTTCTGAAATCATCCTCTTGGTCATTTCTTACAGAACAATAATATTCCATAATATTCATATACCACAATTTATTCAGCCTATCTCCAATTGGTGGGCATCCACGTAGGTTCCAGTTTCTGGCTACCACAAAGAGGGCTGCCACAAGTATTCTTGCACATACAGGTCCCTTTCCCTTCTTTAGGATCTCTTTGGGATACAAACCCAGTAGCAGTGTTTGTAATCTCTTAAAATTTTTCATCAATATTCATTAGGGAGATTGGTTTGTAATTTCCCTTCTCTGTTTGGGCTCTTTCTGCTTTAGATATTAGCACTTTATTTAGGTTCACATTTTTTATTTTTGATGCTGATAACTTTTTTTTTCCCCTTTCCTTTTATCCAATCAAATTAGCCAAAGATTTGTTTATTTTTTTTTTCATAAAACCAACTCTTAGTCTTATTATTCAATAGCTTTCTTATACTCAATTTTATTCATCTCTCCTTTGATTTTCAGAATTTCTAATTTGGCATTTAATTGATGGTTTTTAATTTGTTATTTTTCTAGCTTTTTTAGTTGCATTCCAATTTCTTTGAGCTCCACTTTCTTTATTATATTCATGTAACTACACAGAAAGATAAAATTTTCCCTAAGAACTTCTTTGGCTGCATTCCATTGGTATGTTGTCTCATTATTGTCATTCTCTTGGGTGAAATTGTTTCTATGATTTTTTGACCCACTCATTGTTTAGAATTAGATTGTTTAATTTCCAATTGATTTTTAAGCTATCTTTCTCTGGCCCTTTATTGAATATAATTTTTATTGCATCATGATCTGAAAAAGAAATTTTTACTGTTTCTGCTTTCTGCCTTTGATTGTTAAGTTTTTATGCCCTAACACATAGTTACTTTATGTGTAAGTTCCATGTATTTCTGAAAAAAAAAGTTTTTTCCTTTCTATCCCTATGCAGTTTTCTCCCAAGTTTTCATATCATATATAAGTTTTTTAAGATTCTATTGACCTTCCAAGTTTTGCTTATGAAAGTTTCAAACATATGTAGAACTGAACCAAATTTTCATAAAAATCAGAGGCATCCCTCAACCAAATAAATTGTCATAGGATTTGAATGGGCAGTTTTCAGAAGAAGAAATCAAAACTTTTAGTCATATAAAAATGTCAAAGTTCAAAATATTTATAGGAACTCTTTCTATAGCAACAAAGTATTGGAAATTGAAGGAATGCCTATTTTGGGGGGAGAACATTGAGTAAGTTGTCTTATATGATTGTGATGAAATACTATTGTGTTTATAAGAAATGATGAAGGGCTCATTTTAGAAAACCCTGAGAAAGATGTATATGAACTGAACTAAGTGAACTGAACCAGGAGGACTCATTATTGAGAGCACAGGCCAGGAGAGTAATAGACACATCTGTTTCTAGATCATGCAATGTTGGAAGAACTGAAAACTCACAAATGGCTAGAAATATCTTGAAACAGTTGCACAAACCCCTATAAACTTAATAAATACTTAAACATTAAGAAATAGACTTGAAAAATGAGCAAACAACAAAAAAATCTTCAGAATATAGAAAGATGCTGTGGTGGCAAAGAAGATTAACAAAGTCAAAGCGCCTATATCCAAAGCCTCCAAGAAAAAAATACTAGTTATTCTCTGGCCATGAAAGAGCTCAGAAAGGATTTTGAAAATCAAGTAAGAGGGATAGAAGAAAAATTAGGAAGAGAAATGAGAGTGATGGAAGAAAAAAATTTTTAAAAAAGAGTAAACATCCTGGTAAAGGACATACCAAAAAAAAAAAAAAAAAATGCTGAAGAAAATAACAGATTAAAAACCAGAATAGGCCAAATGGTAAAAGAGGGACAAAAAGCCATTGAAAACAATGCTTTACCAAAACAGAACTGACCAAATGGAAAAGAAGTTACAAAAGCTTATTGAAGAAAATAATTCCTTAAAAATTAGAATTGAACAAATGGGAGATAATGGCTATATAACAAGTCAAGAAACAATAAAATAAGGCCAAAAGATGGAAAAAAAAAAAAGAAGAAGAAGAAGAAGATAGTATAAAATATCCCTTTGGAGAAAGAACTGACCTGGAAAGTAGATCAAGGAGAGATCATTTTAAAATTATTGCACCATCTGAAAATCATAATCAAAAAAAGAGTCTAGACAGCATCTTTCAAAAAATTACCAAGGAAAACTGCCCCAATATTTCAGAACCGGAGGACAAAATATAAATTGAGAAAATGTACTGAATACTTCCCCGAAATGAAAACTCCCAGGTCAAGGAGAGAATATTGCAAGTTGTCAAAAAAAACCCACAAAAAACAAAAAAAAAAAAACCCACCAATTAAAGTATAATAAAGCTACAATCAGGATAACACAGATTTAGCAACTTGTACATTCAAGTATTGGCTTGGAATATGATGTTCCAGTGGGCAAAGGAATTTGGATTATAATCAAGAATCACTTACCAAGCAAAATTGAGCATAATGCTTCAGAGGGAAAATAAATGTTCAGTAAAGTAGAGGACTTTCAAGCATTCTTAATGAAAGGTCAAGAAAATAAGATTCAGGAGAAGCATTAAAAAATAAACAGGAAAAAGAAATAAAGGTATTTAATAAAATTAAATTATTTATATTCCTACATGGGAAGATAATAAGTGTAACTCATACATACTTTTTCACCTTCAGGGCACCTGGGAGTTTAGATAGACAAGGGGACACAGATGTGAGTTGAAACTAAGGGATATCTTAAAAAAAAATAATTAAGGGTAAAATGGAAGAAAGAGAAAGGGTGGAATAGAATGTCTTAAATGATCTCATGTAATAGAGGCAACAAAAAGCTTTTATGGCAGAGGGAAGGTGGTAGGTAGATGATGAATAAATCCTATTCTCCTCAAAATTGGCTCAAAGAGGGAATAATACATAAAATTAATTGGGAATAGAAATATATCTGACCCTAGAGGAATGTAAGATGGGAAGGGGATAATAGAAGAGTGATGATGCTAGAAAGAAAGGCAAAATATTTTTGAGGTGGTACAAGCTGAAAAAAAAGAATACAATAAATGGGATAATGAAGGTAAATAGAATGAAGGGAAATATGTTTAGCAATCATTATTGTGAAAAAAA